>NW_026534326.1:623984-627188 GCF_026225885.1 Hylaeus anthracinus | reverse complement strand
TCATACGTCTTTTCGTTTCAGAAATAAAAATTGAGAAAGTACAAGTCCTTTTTCCTGACAACTTAATTACTTTTACGAGAGATGGAAATGAAAGGAAGTGTCAGCTGAGAATTACTCTTCTGTCGAATATTTAAAAAATATCACGTTATCAGGGATGATGTAACGAAACTTTTTTCTATTTACAGTTTCTTCATACGACGTTTAGTTTCCAAAAAAAAAATTCAAAATTTGAAACTCCTTTTTCTTACAAATTCAATTACGCTGTTCGCAGTAAAAGGGTTACAATATACGGTTAAACTTTGAAACAAGCACGTGCAATTGAACAAATGGTTAAGATCATGGTAGAATTCGACTGAAAAATGGTTTCGGCGTAGATAATCGACGGACGGTTAAATCGCTCTGAGTATCAACGATAGGATCGACAAGTTGTCGCCGAGTATTTCGAGTCGGACTAATTAACACTCTTCGGTACTGCTGTTGCTCGTCTTCCACTGCCAGATGGATGTCTAGTGATTTAGAACAGAGCGTGTGGACGCGTCAAGATTGCTCTGGCACCCATCAGAGTCATTAACTACACCCTCTTCCCTCTCCTCTCCGACAAAAATCTCTCCAAGCTCTGCAGGGCTCCGCTAGACCTCTGAATTTTTTCTACGCTTCCTAATAAGAGTACGCTTTTTTGCTGCATTTCTTCACCTTTTTCTACGCGCATCCCTACCCCTCCCCTCTCTCTCTCTGTATCAGATTAACAGGGGAGAGCAGATTATTCGAAGGTAGCATTTTTTCCCTGGTAACCTGTACCGCTTTCGAGTCAGGTGGATTTTCTACTACTTGCCCCTCTCGATATCAATTAGCAACCGATCAACGCGTACTTCGTAATTGTCCATACTGAAATGCAGATACAATTACGCATTTTGTTTTGAAATTCATAGCTTTTTGTTTTGCCAATGTATAGCTTGGATTTCTAATTATTGTTACGAAATTGTGCAGAGAATTCGTAATATTTTTCTTTATAATCGCTGAGAAACGTGTTATAAAATTTCCTTGGAATTTATACGTCTTAAAACGAAAAGTATTACGTCACTCGAGTTCATCGCGAGTTTCCCAACAAAAATTGCACAACTAACGTTACGATTCGTCGCACCGTTACCGAGATTGTCCTCTTCGTGGCGGTCTCGTAACCCGAATTTCCAAGGTCCATCGGCTGAGATCCACCTGAAAGGGTTAACGGATGCGCGGTAATAACGAGCCAAGGGTCGCTGGGACCGCCCACCTGCGAAAGGGTTAGCTCAGTGGAACCGATACACACGGGAAAATTGTAGCGGAAAAGGTAAAGTGCAGCAACACCTCGGGAGCCCACAATCTCGCGATCAGGTATTTCCACAGCGGAGACAGCGACTGGTGTAATTCCACATATTTGTTTGCCAAACATCTATTCTCTATATAGTATCAACCATATAGTAGCCGTGCAAATGAGAATAATTGCTTTCGTTATATACAGATATAACTATACTATATAGCTCTACCATATAGTTGTATACTATAGTTGTATAGTTGTATAGTTGTATACTATACTATAGTTGTATAGTTGTATAGTTGTATAGTTGTATAGTTGTAAACTATAGTATAGTTGTATAGTTGTAAACTATAGTATAGTTGTATAGTTGTAAACTATAGTACAGTTGTATAGTTGTATAGTTGTATAGTTGTATACTATAGTATACAATATACAATATACTATAGTATAGTATACAACTATACAACTATACTATAGTATACAACTATACAACTATACAACTATACTATAGTATACAACTATACAACTATACTATAGTATACAACTATATAGTAGAGCTATATAGTATAGTTATATCTGTATATAACGAAAGCAATTATTCTCATTTGCACGGCTTAAGGGGTTACGTATTACACATTTTCTATTTCATAATTTATGAATATATCAAAACGAATGACATCAATTTAAGTCGGTCGAGAAAGTGAAAGAGTCGTACAGCTTAAGTAACATTGAATTCTTGTCTAGGTAACGTTCAATTGTCTTTCATTTCAATGGAATTTGTCTTGAAATTCAATAGAATACACAGAAAAGGTGGTTCGGTGACGCATTTAACAAATTTCATCCGACAATCAAAGCGACGTTTGATCCCATTATAAATTTTCGAGAACGTTTGCCAGTCGACGTGTTAATTGCAGAGTTGCAAAAGTAATATTTCCGGATCGCAAAGAGTTACTCCTCGACCACCAATGCTTTCCATTCCGTTGAATTTCCGTGGCGGTTGCATTCCCGCTGTCCACCTTGAAAAACACGTGGAATCGTCTGTCGCGCACCGGTTCGGGGTACGTTCGAGGGCGCGCGATAATAAAGGACCCTTTCGGGACCTTCGCCGACGCCAGAGAAAGGGGAATGCAATATTATTCAAAATCGTGAAATTCCCCCTCTAGGAATTTCGTTATTTTCGGGGCTATTCAGGCTCCCAGATGCGTATCTCGCGCGGTTCAATGGTGCGAGCTATGGTTCCCTTAGCAGCCTCCCACGTACGCGGGGGAGGTCCAGGTAGAAAGGGTCAAACCTGCGAAAAGGGTCGCACGTGCGTACCTGTGCGAGGATTTCTCTATTGGACGCAATACCGGAGGGACGTTTTTCGGTGAGGGTGAAAGAGACGACGGTGAAAGAGGTTTCTGGATTGCAGTTTCGAGAGCCGTGCTTCGTAGCGATGGAACACTCCGATTAGGTGCATGGACGCGTATTAGATACTTTGCGCTCACTAAACGTCGCCAGGACGAACGTAGAAGAACTGTTGGGTACTAACATTCGGTTTCTGCGAACGTTTACCATAATCAGGTTACGTAATCGAGGATCCAGTCGATGGAATCGGGGATTCACCCCAAACCGAGTATCACACCTTCTCGAAGCTTTTCGTTAGCATATAAATAATACTTGAGAAGGAGGAGGAGGAGGAGGAGGAGGAGGATTAGGAGGAGGAGGATTAGGAGGAGGAGGATTAGGAGGAGGAGGAGGAGGAGGATTAGGAGGAGGATTAGGATTAGGATTAGGATTAGGAGGAGGAGGAGGAGGAGGATTAGGATTAGGATTAGGAGGAGGAGGAGGAGGAGGAGGTGGAGAAGGAGGAGGAGAAGGAGAAGGAGGAGGAGGAGGAGGATTAGGATTAGGATTAGGATTAGGATTAG
>NW_026534326.1:623036-623974 GCF_026225885.1 Hylaeus anthracinus | reverse complement strand
GAGGAGGAGGATTAGGATTAGGATTAGGATTAGGATTAGGATTAGGAGGAGGAGGAGGAGGAGGAGGAGAAGGAGGTGAGTGGTTTTTTCGCGGTTGTTCGTGTAGCGTGTGGTTCGGAGCAAAGGCAGAAAAGAAGCAAAGAGAAGAAGCTGAGGCTGAAACAGTAGTAGTGACCCCCGGGGCTGTACAGCTCGGAACAAGAAGTCCTTTCTGACGTCACCAGCAGGTGCAACCAGAAGGCCATCCTCTTCGTGTTCTCGCTCACCCCAACGTTCTCGTCCCCTCTCGTTTCCTCGTTGGAAGCTCCCTTGGCTCTCGCTCTCGTGCTCGACCGTGTAATAGTACTGATTTCATGATCGAGATACCGGGTCTCCCCTCGCTTGGCACGGATTTGGTTACCTGCTCCCATCGCCTCCTTGTTTGTTTTACCGAGCGTCCAAGGGACGACGAGTCTTAACCTAACACAGATATCTAACCGGATTCGAACCAAACTCGAATTAGATGTAATTTAAACGGTTCCTCGGACGTGGATTATGGAATTTTAATTACAAAGTCAGGCTTTGGATTTGGGTAGGTTTAAATGGAACTTGACCGAGGCTAAATAAAACCTAATCAAGGAGGATTAGTTCTAGACGTTCTAGACTGAACGAGTAATTATATGTTAACGACGCCTTTCATTTCCAGCTATCGTGAAAGTAATTAAATTTCAGGAATAAGGACTTGTACTTTCTCAATTTTTAGTTACGAAACTAGATGTCGTATGAACAAAGTGTCGATACAGAAAAGTTTCGTTTTATCGTTCTCTATTAGATGGTATTTTTTTCGAATTCGGTTGTTCGACTGTTGCTTTTTTTCTTTAAGACAACAACAATCAGACCACTGCGATATCTCAGGAAAAAGGACTTGTACTTCCTCAATTTTTATTTCCGAAACGAAA
>NW_026534326.1:608053-613036 GCF_026225885.1 Hylaeus anthracinus | reverse complement strand
CGAGGTGGCGGCGCTCCCCGACCAATCAGAGCACACGTAGACCGGTGGAGCGCGGCCGCCTAGCGCGTAGTCTACGCTATCGCGGCCGCTCCGAACGGTCTACGCGCGCTCTGATTGGTCGGGGAGCGACGTCACCTCGCGCTCTGATTGGTCCGGAGTTTTCTCTTAATATCTTCTTAACGAAAAAATGTTAGGAATTTTTCAAACGTCACGTAACACTTTGCTATAAACGACGCATCGAAAGGATCGATATCTAGCATGTCGCACATGTTGACGTAAAGTTTCATTCCTTTTTCCACGAAACGCCTTTATTCGCAATGGGAGTCCTCTGGGTAAATCTTGGCCAGAGCCGTTCGACTCCGTGAATAATCGACAGCCGAGCGCAGTTTTCCTCGAATACGGCGTGGAAATCGTGCGGCGGCACCGTGCCTAGTCGCCGTGGAGAATTCTTTCGATCCAGAACCGACTGATTCTCTCGTTCGATCTGTAGCGGATGCTTGTTCGGGACGGATCCAAGTCCTCGTTAAATTTCCATGGGTTTTCGTGCGCGGAGCATCGATAGAGTTTCGTTCGAGAAGCGACCGGCTAAGTGAGCTAACCCACAGGCGAGGTAAATCCCGTTGAATTTCGAGGGTTCGCTACGCGCGAGGTTTCACCTGATTAATAACCCGTGAAACGTGATATTTACCTGCGTATCGCAATCTGAGAATGCCAAGGTTTCTCCCGATTTAAGGTTTTCACGATGAAACTGGATATGTAGGATGAATTTACGGGCGGGGAGCATTGCGTTCGAATTTCAAGCTGCGCGCGGCGTTAACACTTTGCTGATCGTTCCCAAGTACCTTCTCGATTCGTTTCAAATGTAACTCGGACGTTTACGGAAATTTATATATATATATATATATATATAAAGAATTGATCGGTTGCTCCCTAGGTTAGATCTGCGTTATTTTATTAAAAAAAATATATATATTTATATTTATAATATATATATAATAATTATAATATATATATAAGTATAAATATATATGTATATACACATACTTTTTAATAAAATAACGCAGACGTAACCTAGGGAGCAACCGGTGAATTCTTTCGAGCGCAACGCCGAAAGAAATTCTCCTCTCCCGATGCAATCCCATTTTTCTTCGACCGTGTTCAAGTTTCACCGAGGTGTTGCCGCGAACGGAAAAGAAGAAGCAGCTCTCGGTAGACTGCGGGAAGCAGCGAACCGCCGGCGCGGACGATCGGGGCGTTCGTGGATTCCGAAAGGGAGATCGGCGGAAAAGTGGCGCGCCGACTCGCCTAAATGCCAGCGCCAAGGAGGAGCGGCGAAGCGAAAGAAAGACGGTGGCAGGGAGCGAGAAAAGGGAACGACGCTCAAGATCGGCGTATCGGCTAATTTTAAAGGGAGGAACAGAGCGAGAACGACCGACCGGAACGGGTGGTCCTATTCACCCGGAAGGTCCTGCCATTTTTCACCTTTTCTTCTTCTTTTCTCTTTTTCTTTTTTTTTTTTCTACTTTTCAGAAGACGGAAAATTCAGACACGGCAAAGAGAATTTGAAAATTCTTTTACTTGGACCACGGGCAGCCTGCGCTCCAACGGAACGAGATTGCGCAGAAAATTTGGGAAAGTTTTGTTTACAGCACAGAGTTCTGGAATATTTATGAAATTCCCCCGGTGATTTTATACAGGGTGTCCGAAAAGTCGGGGAGGAGCCGGAAATGGGGGGTAGCTGAGACGATTCTGAACAATAATTTCCTTTGCAAAAATGTCGGATGAGGCTTCGTTGAGGAGATATTAAGCGAAAACCCCGACCAATCAGAGCGCGCGTAGACCGTGGGAGCGGCCGCGGTAGCGTAGACTACGCGCTAGGCGGCCGCGCTCCACCGGTCTACGTGCGCTCTGATTGGTCGGGGAGCGCCGCCACCTCGCGCTCTGATTGGTCCGGAGTTTTCTGTTAATATCTTCTTAACGAAGCCTCGGACAACATTTTCGCTAAGGAAAAAGTTGTTTCAAATCACCTCCCGAACCACCTCTTTCAAGGTGTTACAATGTTTTTGGGACACCCTGTATACACAGAGTGGAGGTGATTTGAAACAACTTTTTCCTTTGCAAAAATGTCGGATGGCGCTTCGTTGAGGAGATATTAAGAGAAAACCCCGACCAATCAGAGCGCGCGTAGACCGTGGGAGCGGCCGCGGTAGCGAAGGCTACGCGCTAGGCGGCCGCGCTCATTGGCTACCGCGAGCGCTCCATCGGCATCCTCGCGCTCCGATTGGTCGGGGTTTTCTCTTAATATCTCCTCAACGAAGCCTCATCCGACATTTTTGCAAAGGAAATTGTTGTTCAGAATCGTCTCAGCTACCCCCCATTCCCGGCTCCTCCCCGACTTTTGGGACACCCTGTATAACGCGATAAATTTGTTAATGCACAGACCGAACACACCTAGATCCGGGCCTAGCGTTTTGTTGGACGCCACGACACGGGAGCCTATAAATAATGATAACAATATCGTACAATTTCCAAGTAAACATTCGATCAATAATCAATTCAAGTCGCACTTATTCCAATTGTCCATATCAATCCCATAACATTTATTCCAATTGTCCATATCAATCCCATAACATTTATCCCAATTGTCCATATCTAGTATTCGCGAAAGTGTATCCTAAGGTGACAGACTCGAACAAAGTCTGGCCATCCAGTGATACCTCGCGAGTCAACAAGACTTCTCTCCCGATGTACCAAGCGGTGTGTCAATATATATTCCCATTCGCCGATGTACTCGAAGTCAAGACGTAATCCTGACCGCGGACGATCCCAATATCAAACATCGCTCGCCCATCATACACCCAACTCGAGTGTTCGCGCAAACGTGCACCGATAGAGTCGCGTACGCCGACTGGCGTGGACGACACGGCCGAATGAAACCGGAGAAAGAAGAAAGGAGAGATCCGTTTCCATTTAGAAGGTCCTATTATGCCGCCGAGTAAACAGCGCAGCGAAGTCTTACACCTATGTAAACACGAACGTGGGCGATCCATCGATCCGACGTTAAAAAGAGAGAGAACCGGGGGAGGATCTACGTAAAGGACGAATGAAAAGCAGCCGCGGCGAGGGTGAGACGCGCATTGAAGGTCGCAGAACCGTGAATCTGGCTCCGGAGCACGGATCCATTCTTAAAGGATTATCGTTATAAATTATACATTCCTCTCCTTCCTGCCACGATGCTACCGCTGGATGACCGGTAGCGGCTTAGAGATTTCTAACGGAGGATTAACGCGGACCGTGTCATCGCGGTATCCTGTCTATTCGATTTCGTCTCTGCCGCGAGAAACGGACAGATCGTCCAGCTTTTTCGGCGGTGCCACGAATCGCTACTTTTCTTCGTTACTTCACTCGGATCGAAGAACGATGGACGCCGGGCCGGCCAGGACCGATTCCGACGATAAAGGGATGACGATAAAGGGATCCCGAAAGGTGAGATCGGAGGGCTTTGAAACCCTGTTTCAAATCCGATGAGTCGTTCGATAGCTTATAAAAAGAGGTGTATCGAAAATTAATCTGTATTATACTCGCACGAGGAGAATTATACGGGTGACTTTCGAGAAAACTGAACGTGGGAGACAAGTTCCACAGCTCTGTGTCGGTTACTTCGACCGAGACTGGTGAAGCGTACCGAGCAAGCTTGGACCAATAGGTAGAATAATCAAAGTGAAACAGATTAACGGATCCGTTATGAAATAGTGAGGCTATCGAGGGATTCTCTGGGATTCTCTGCTATCCGTAACTTCGCGAAGTCGCGAAGTGTAACTACTTACAATGAAGAAAGGAAATAACGCAGTAAGTTCGTCTGTTTGTCGTCTTTTAGGAAACTGTTGTATCTTTCGACTACCCTTCTCGCGAGCTTCGACTCGTTTACTATCTGAAGGCGCACCTGAGAACACATGGATAGAGATATGCACGTGCAGATAAATTCGCGAGGAGTCCGATCTGTGCAGATGTCGAGCACGTTCGAACACGTTCGACTGCAGTTTAAAAAGAGAATGCTAGATGCAGGTTCGAACCTGCATCCAGAGAAGCAGGTCAACGCTTTGCGCAATTTTCTAAAGACCCGAGGAGACCAGGAGGAAGACAGGTACGAACGTGCACGTGTTCCTTTCGGACAAATCTTTCTTTCGTTTGGAGCAACAGTTTTGAAAGGATTTTCAATCACCTGGTTCGAGGAATAGTGGAATCGGTGATTTCTAACTTTTTCGTTTTTATCTTCGAAACTAATCGTCGTATGAACGAACTGTAAATAGGAAAAATTTTCGTTTTATCGTTCTCTGTTAGATGGTATTCTCTTCGAATTCGATTGTTCGATTGTTGCTTTTTTTCTTTGAGACAACAGCAATGAGACCACTGCGATATCTCAGGAAGAAAGGCTTTTAAGTTTTGAATTTTTATTTCTGAAACTGAACGACGTATGAAGAAACTGTAAATACAAAAAAGTTTCGTTATAGCTTCCTTTGTAAGGTGATATTTTTTTCAAATTCATCAAAAGGGTTATTCCCGCTAACGATGCTTCTCATTTTCACCCTTGTAAGCGTACATAATTAAGTTTCAGTAAAAAGGACTTGTACTTTTCGAATTTTTATTTCTGAAACTAAACGACGTATGATAAAATTGTACATAGAAAAAAGTTTCGTTATATCATCCTTTATAAGGTGATATTTTTTTCAAACTCATCAAAAGGGTTATTCCCGCTAACGATGCCTCCCATTTCCACCCTTGTAAACCTATACTTGAGTTTCAGTAAAAATGACTTGTACTTTTACAATTTTTATTTCTGAAACCAAACGGCGTATGATAAAATTGTACATAGAAAAAAGTTTCGTTATAGCATCCCCTACAAGATGATATTTTTTAAAAGTCCGACAAACGAGTGATTGTTAGCTAACGATGCCTTTCATTTCCACCATTGTAAGCGTACAT
>NW_026534326.1:598366-608043 GCF_026225885.1 Hylaeus anthracinus | reverse complement strand
TACATAATTAAGTGTCAGTAAAAAGGACTTGTACCTTTTCAATTTTTTTTTTCTAAAGCTAAACGTCCTATGAAGAAACTGTAAATACAAAAAAGTTTCGTTATAGCATCCCTTATAATGTGATATTTTTTTCAAATTCATCAAATAAGTTATTCTCAGCTAACGATGCTTCTCGTTACCACCCTTGTAAATGTACATGCTTAACTGTCAGTAAAAATGACTTGTACTTTCCAATTTTTATTTCTGAATCCAAACGGCGTATGATAAAATGGCAAATACAAAAAAGTTTCGTCTCATCATCCCCTACAAGGTGATATTTTTTAAAAGTCCGACAAACGAGTAATTGTTAACTAACGATGCCTTTCATTTCCACCCTTGTAAACGTACATAACTAATTAAGTGTCAGTAAAAAGGACTTGTACCTTTTCAATTTTTATTTCTGAAACCAAACGGCGTATGATAAAATGGCAAATACAAAAAAGTTTCGTCCCATCATCCCCTACAAGGTGATATTTTTTTCTACTTCATCAAATAAGTTATTCTCAGCTAACGATGCCTTTCATTTCCATCTCTCGTAACAATAATTAAAGTTCAAGAAAACAGACTTGTACTTTCTCAATTTTTATTTCCGAAATGAAAAGACGTATGAAAAAATTGTAAATGCAAAAAAGTTTCGTCTCATCATCCCCTACAAGGTGATATTTTTTAAATATTCGACAGAAGAGTAATTCTCAGCTGACACTTCCTTTCATTTCTATCTCTCGTAAAAGTGATTAAATTGTCAGGAAAAAGGACTTGTACTTTCTCAATTTTTATTTCCTAAACTAAAAGACGTATGATAAAATTGTAAATAGAAAAAAGTTTCGTTACATCATCCCTGATAACGTGATATTTTTTAAATACTCGACAGAAGAGTAATTCTCAGCTGACACTTCCTTTCATTTCCATCTCTCGTAAAAGTACTTAAATTGTCAGAAAAAAGGACTTGCACCTTTTCAATTTTTATTTCTGAAACCAAACGGCGTATGATAAAATGGCAAATACAAAAAAGTTTGGTCCCATCATCCCCTACAAGATGATATTTTTTTCAAGTTCATCAAATAAGTTATTCTCAACTAACGATGCCTTTTATTTCCATCTCTCGTACCAATAATTAAAGTTCGAGAAAACAGTCTTGCACCATTTCAATTTTTACTTCCGAAACCAAACGTCGTACGAACAAACCGAAAATACGAAAAAGCTTCGTCGTGCCATCCTCTATAACGACGTATTTTTTTTAAAATTCATTCGTCGAATGCAAACGTTTTTCTGAGTGAAATTTCGAGTACGGATGTGCGCTCCTTTCGCAGTGAAAGGGTAAAGTCCGCGAGGGTGTACGGTTCTCGATCGAACAGGAAACCGAAAATACGAAATCTTCGTGACAAAAAAAAAAGAGAGTGATCGTGTTTCCATCGGGAGTCGTCGCACGGTTAGGCGAGAAAGGTTACCGAGCGAAAGAATACAGGAAGTGGTCACTCGAAACCAACGATTGCCTCTGGAGGCCAGGCACACCCCTGAGAAAGCCATTCGAGCATGTACGCGAAATTTTTAGGGAAGAAAAACTGCTTGTTGTCCCGTAACACGAGACGCACGTGGTCGAAAATTGAAACTGTTTCGTCCCTTTTTCCCCTTACCCTTCAAAAGTGTTTTAAATAGTAGACGCCGAGGAAACAACTTTTCAGCCCCTACGAATAGTATCCTCTCGTCTTTATCCGAGTACCATTAACTCGCGTTACATCCTAATTACGTGATCATTAAATTATATCTAATTATATCGTATTCCGATCCTATAATAAATTCGTTGAAATTGAATCATACAGTTCAAACTATATAATTAATTCAATTATTAACCACTTCAATTGCTAATCGCTCCGATCATGAAGTACAGCTAGACGCATCTTTTTATTAATTACACGTCTAAACGAACTTTTTATTTGATTTTCCTATTTTGTGTAGAGTCCTATAGTTTTTTTTAGAAAACTGGAGGACTTTTGTGTCGAAGTTGGTCTATTAAGGACTCGAAAAGGAGAGGATCCGACGAATTATATTTATCCTCCACGTTCCGAAGTGAAATTTCCTAAGAAACTGTTCTTCATAGAGTTCCTCAACGTCTTTCGATGCAAGCTTCTCTGGGCTAACCCTCGAATAACAGAGACCGTGTTTGACTTTGAGTGCGACTTAATGCGTCTATTATAGGAGCCAATAAGCCATGATGCCCACCTGGCACGGTCTCTATTCTACGGAAAATATTTCCACAGCCCCGTGCAACGACATAATAACTCAATGCGAATTTTCGTCGGGTGAGTCGATCCGCTCTAGGATACACAGAATGGGGAAATTCCAGAGTTTTGCCAGGTTTAAACGGCGCGATACAATAACAGCTCCTTTAGAGAGTCGAGAAGGTACGTTCCCGAGGAATTCAACTGAATTCCTCAAAATTCTTCGTCCGACTGCTGAATGTTCGTCCACGAATGGAATACGAACGTGTACGAGTTTGTAAGACGTTGGGTATTATACAGGGTGTCCCAAAAATGTTGGGAGGTCCTTGAAAGGGGTGGTTCGGGAGGTGATTTGAAACAACTTTTTCCTTAGCGAAAATGTTGTCCGAGGCTTCGTTAAGAAGATATCAACGGAAAACGCTGACCAATCAGAGCGCGAGGCGGCCGCGCTCCCCGACCAACCAGAGCGCGAGTATGCCGATGGAGCGCTCGCGGTAGCGTATGAGCGCGGCCGTCTAGCGCGTAGCCTACGCCCCAGCAGCATCCTCGCGCTCTGATTGGTCAGTGTTTTCTCTTAATATCTCCTCAACGAAGTCTCGTACAACATTTTCGCCGAGGAAAAAGTTGTTTCAAATCACCTCTACTCTGTATATACAGGGTGTCCCAAAAACATTGTAACATCTTGAAAGAGGTGGTTCGGGAGGTGATTTGAAACAACTTTTTCCTTAGCGAAAATGTTGTCCGAGGCTTCGTTAGGAAGATATTAACAGAAAACTCCGGACCAATCAGAGCGCGAGGTGGCGGCGCTCCCCGACCAATCAGAGCACACGTAGACCGGTGTAGCGCGGCCGCCTAGCGCGTAGTCTACGCTACCGCGGCCGCTCCCACCGTCTACGCGCGCTCTGATTGGTCGGGGTTTTCGCTTAATATCTCCTTAACGAAGCCCCATCCGACATTTTTGCAAAGGAAATTGTTGTTCAGAATCGTCTCAGCTACCCCCCGTTTCCGGCTCCTCCCCGACTTTTGGGACACCCTGTATACACGTAACTTCGAAGCACATTGAATAAGGCAGTCGTGAATTTAACGAAATCTCGTACATATATGCGCAAACAAACATGCCAAATTTCAAAGCTCCATGGCAATTGCCTTGACTGTAAAAAAATCAGGAAAAATACCTCGAGATCGATCAAGATACAGGAGCCGTGCTCTCAACGTGGTTCGTGGCAGTATTCATCAAGAGAATTATGCGATGGGCCCGGGATAGTTATGGCCATTAGTACAGTTCAGTGGTTTGGGCCCTTTGGCGATCGCCATCTAGCGTTGCAGGGCCAAAGTCTACAGTTTAAGGGAGTTAGGCGAGCTCGTAATAGATGGTGCATTGGCCTCGTTTGTTTGTTGTTGTAGTATTACTTTATTCGCCCTGAAACTTACACCTTTTTGCCTTATCACTTTATTTTTTCCATTACTTACGCCACAGGCTTTCGATACATTTTATATTAGTCATACACCTTGAAAAACTAGAGTGGGCCCTGCATTGGCCTTTACGACGAACAAATCATAACACTTGATTGGATTTCGTTCTTTATACATCTTTATACATCGGAGCTCCCAATTTATTGAATTTTACATTATAACCATGGTCTGTTATTTTAGCTACAGAAAGCAAATTAGTGTTCAAATCAGGCACGCATAATACTTTTTCAAGTCTCACATTTCTCTTTGTTCCAGATTGTCTTAATACTACTTCACCGATACTCTCACACGTTAATGTTTTTCCTTCTTTATCTGCTAGTGCAATTTCTCTCTTTTCTTCAATCAATTTATTACATATTAGTTTATCGTGGCTCATACGACTGGTGGAACCAGAATCCAATAACCAAATACAACAAGTATCACCTCGAATTCCTTTTTAGTTTCTTCACGAGTCACTTTTGTTTGTGAAATTTCATTAACTTTTTGGAATCTTGTTCATCATTGTCCATCACTCTGTGGAATCTTTCTTCTTTTCTTGATTCCCTTCTAATTTCCTCCTGTTTGAGAGCAAAACATATATCATTCGATTCACATTCTTGTCTAAGCCCTCTTAAAATATACATTTTTAACTCTAAATCTTCTATCATCTTTCCCAAATGTATACACCGATTTTGTAGTGCTTCATCCCTATTTATATTACCTATTTAACACTTTCCTCCCTTTTCATTTTTAAATTTGTCAGTTTGTTCAGCAACCTTGCTTTTAATTCTTCCTATCTGCGTTTTTTATACTACTGTATTTTAGCAATTGAGCCTTACTCATTGTGTCGATCATTATTGTTCCAGCTGGGTAGTTATTGTCATTCCATTCATTCCATTCTCTCAATTTTCTTTTGTAATTTTCTTCACTTTTCTCTGGTTTCACTATCTCTCTGACCCCTATTACTTTTTTCCACAGCTTTTCTGAACGCAAAGTAACTTCTACTTTTTCGCTCCACAAAAAATAATTAGTACCATCGAGTGGTTCAATGCTTGTGATATTCCACGTGTCTGCCATGATTTCTCTCTGTTTTTTTTTTTACTTTCACTCAGATTCTATATTTTATTCAACACATCTTTCAACCACGGACCTCTGCTACCAACTTGTGGGAAGATGGAACAAATTTTGGACACTTTTTGTGATTAATATATTTAATATTAGATTTTTGTGATTAATATATTTTATATTGGAATATTAAGACATCATTAACGCCACGCACATGCCCTTTTTTAACTTGATTCACTCTAACCCTTTTTTCCTCACACGCATACCAACCTGACTCACTCTCCACGCATACCAACCTAACTCACTTTCCACACAAACGGATTTCAATGATCGAGCCGGGAAACAGCGTGTCCTTGATCGAAGAATTTTTAAGAAAATATCAAAGGATCCGATATACCTATTTTTCAATTCATTCTGGATTGGAGAAATGAGTCGAAAGTTGTCTAGTCTTCAAAAATTCACAGCTCACTTAATAACGAACATTCCGAATCGAAACTTTTTTTTCCTAGTAGATCTCGCGCAACCCTACGAAAAACATATAAAAAGTTTTCCTCTAAAGCGAAGACCCAATTTTTTAAAAATGATTCCATGAAAATATACTTTAAACAAAAGTTGATAATCTCGAGATAAATAAATAGAGATCAGTAAAGGAGTCGTTAAAAATAAAAATAAAAATAAAAAAAAAAAAACAAAAAAAGAATTCATTCGCACACAATTTTATTTATTCGATACAATTACAAGAAAGCCCTAAGTAAAAAGCTGGAAACATTCAAGGATCATGCAATTCCAAGTACGAAATTATAAACGCAACGCACACGATTACATAGTATTGCAGAGAGAAAGAAAGAAAAACGATGCAAACACAAATTTCGAAGTTAAACCAAAGAAAATTGTCAATTCGAACTCGATCGATTCTGCTTGGACAATTACGTCGTATATCACAAGTTGTCGCTCGAGCTGATTCCATAATTTTAACCTAATTTACGTGTTACTATCACAGTTCTCTTACATCTTTTTTTTTTTTCTTTTTTTTTTTATCACGTTTGTCGTTGAGTTACAAACCAACGTCGCGGTAATTTTCTTTAGGCGCTAGTATCACAGAAAACCAAGGAAGCATGGCTTCCTATTATTTATCACAGTGTTCCGCTCTCTAGAATCTAATTTTTTTTAGAATATATACATCTATGATTTCCTTATCGCGTATCACAGTTATTCATATTATAAAATATGCACTGGGCGGCCTATGTTCTCGAACAACGTTCGACGTCGCTAAAACTACCCTAACTTAACGTATCTTTAACCTTAAAACCCAAGTATCACAGTTCGACTCAGTCCGATTAAATTTCCTAACCTAAAACTCTACAGCCCTGATCTCTTAACGTATCGCCGACAACTTTCCCGTTCTATTTCTGACCAAAGGGCAACAATCATTAAAAACACACACACACACACACACACATATATATATTTTTAAATGATTTTCCGCCTTCTCCGGATCGTTAAGGCTAATACAATTAAAGCTCCGAACCAGAAGTTCACCGACGAGTGAATTTAGTCTAAGCTCAAAGTTGAAGATTCAAAACACATTAAAAACCTTAACCAATCGAACCTAAATCTATTAGAATCTATAGTGTCTAATTAAAGCTACCTTCGGATCCTTAGCGGCTAATGGAAGACTTGGTTAAAAACGCATTCGTCGATCACAAGTGGCGATGAATCTTCTCGAAGCGTCGTTTTGACGCCCGGTGACGCCGCCATCTTGGTTTCGAAATATTCGGGAAGCACTTCGGCGCGCCATCTGTCGCCGGTCCCTCCGTCGTCAGGCTCCGGGACTCGTTCTCGTTTAGTTTCATCTTCTGACCGTCTCTCGTTTCTTCGATACCGTCGATGTACTTCGATATCTGTCCTCTAGTGGTCTGGATCTGTCGGTCGTCTCTCATCTGTCGGCACTTTTGAATGTTTTTACGAGCAGACAGAAATCAGACGTGACGTACATCAGACACCTGATTCCTCTTTCAAGCTCCTGTTACAACCAGATTGGAGTGGTTGTGTCGATTGGCAGGGATCCATTGGCAAGGATCCATTGGCAAAGATCAACAAGTAAGGATGTCGACGGGCTCTGGTAAGGACCTTAACTTAAGGTACGCGTCTTTCTGTGTCGTACGAACACGACAGGACCCCTCGGAGAAGCCAGAGAAGGACAGAGAACGATGGACACGTGCGACACTTTTTCTCTGAACGACCGCAAGCTCTGAGTAGGCGTGAGTGAATGCGAGCTAGGACGAACGACTTCGGTTTATATAGGAGAACCCCGACGCATGCGCCCTGGAACTTGGAGGAGGACAGGGAACGGTGCGCTCTGTCTCGCGAATGCGTCGACTCTCGTATAATTCGAGTGGATGCTCTCCCACCCCCTCTATTCAAACAAATCGAGGCTGTCGCACATGTTTTCTTAATTCGATTTTGTCGTTATGGATCAGAAAATATTTAATAGACACCTGTTACGTTCGAAAACGCGATTATAAGACGACGGTTGAAATGAATACTGCAAAGAGGAGAAAAAATTCACGCGTGATCGACACTTTCGGATTACGCTCGACTCGCGAGCGAAGCGGATAGCGAGAGGGAGCAAAGGACCGAACAAAAACAAAGCGAGAAACCGCGAGGCGGATAAGAAAACTAAGAAGAAAGAATGAAAGAAGATAAAGGAGAACGAACGATTAGCGAGGTGACGAGCGAGAGTAAAAGAGAAAAGGAACGCCGCGACGCGCGCGCAGCACGAGCTGCGCATAGCGCGACAAGAGCCAGCGATCAAAAAGACACGGGGGAAAAAAGAGAAGCTCGCGGTGGAAAGTAAAGCAAGGGATAAAGCGACTGAAAAAGAAGGAGCGACAAAAAGTAGCATGGAACCCGAGCAGGAAGTTAGAACGAGCCAGCCTGAGGAGGACAGGTAAACAGCGCGAACGAAGAAAGAAAAGTGGCATATGCGGTGCATGAGTCCGGTTGCTCGACGGAGAGCTGATGCCCAAGGTGGAAAGGGAGAGAGAAGATAAAAGGACAACGAGAGAAGAAAGGGAAATAGGTGGTTCGTGGCGCACGCGCAGCACGAGTTGCGCACGGCGCGGTGGAGGAAAAAAAAATGCCTGTCAGGATAAAAGGAGCAAGCCGAGTAGGAGGACGATAGAGGACGAAGGAGGACGAAGGAGGACGAAAGCCAAGAAGCTGTTGGAGAGAGAAGCGTGAAAGACGACGGAGAAGGAGACGCGTGGCGGGAGCGAGGAGCCGAGGAGGAGGAAACGAGGCGACTGGCGTACGCGCAGCACGAGTTGCGCACGGTAACGCTTGGCGCATGCGCGGCGCATGCCAGGGACGGTCAGGACCCACGTGTTGAGATCGTGCTGAACGAGGAGGAGTGCGGTAGCCTCAGGAAGCGACAAAGGACGGAGATATCGCGTGTTCGGGGCAGGCGAGCGAGACAGAGTATCGTTCAGAATGGAAAGAGAGGGACGCAGGGTCGTTACAGGGCGCGCTGGCGCGTCAAATACTGGTGGAATGGGTAAGTTGGCGGGCAGGGAAGGGGGAAGGAAACGTGTTGATCCGTGGAGGGGGTGGGGAAGGATAACTTGTTGCACGGAAGGCCGTAGTGCGAACTTAACCTTAAATCTGGAAGGGTGGCGGCGGTGGCGGCGGGGGGGGGGGGGGACGACGACGACGATTTCTACCGCGATTTACTTGTTTCTGCGTTTTATACGAATGTAAATATGAGGTAGAATGGAAAGTAATGTAGTTTTTGAAATTTGAATTGGTCGTTGAAAATTTGCACACTAGGTGGCCGTTGATAACGAGGACGATTGCATAATTGCTTAAAAATCGAAATTTATCAAAAATTTGTTTGAATTTAACGTAGAAGAAACGACGTTACTTTCCAGTCTACCTAATACTAGGATTGGCCTCAATTTTATACGAGTTGCCGATCCATGGTAAAATTACTAGTATTGCTTACTTAGTATTGCGCGTTAATAGTATAAAATCATACGTATCGTGAACTCTGTGCATCAATAAATCATTGGAATTATATTTACTTACGTGTGGGAAATTTGATGCGTTCATAAGTTAATATATATGCTCAATCTCAAATTTGTATAATTAAAGGGACATAGATATTCATAATGAATTTATAATCAACGGTTTATTCGTTAATGCGGTTAATTATCGGCACCAGGATCGTTAATTATTCAGTTCTCTTCTACAAAAATTGAATCGAATAATTATCCAATCCAATAAAAAATCAATGTACAATAATATTAATTTATGTATATTTATCCCCATGTAATACGTAAATTTATTATATAACGATAGTATAAAATTACACGTATTATGTACACTTTACGTACACACGAATGAATAAATAACCATACATATTGAAACAAATATCCGAAGGTCAACGTATCATACGTGTTTGAGTTTCTCTTTGTAACTTTCAATTATTAATCATTTTTCTTTTTTTTTTTTCTTTTATTGCCTGTCGAATATGCTCCCCTTCGAACCACAGTTTTCTCCCGAGACATATTTTCGTATCCTTAACAACAACGGAGATGCTTCAAGTCCGAATCGTAGCTGACTGATAAAATCTATTAGGTTGTTCGAGAAGTTTCTCTCGCTTCATTAACGAGTCATACATGCGCGATATTTTGTGTCTTACGTTGCGTTACTGAATTCTCTATTTAGATAAACACGACCACGTCGAATAATTGAGTGCAACTCGCGAAAGAAACTTTCGGGACAACCTAACACGTACGTTATGTCCTTAGTAAGAAACATTAGTGTTATATATGTATTATATATAATGTGGATGAGGTGTGGAGAGAGAGAGAGAGAGAGAGAGAGAGAGAGAGAGAGAGA
>NW_026534326.1:590332-593366 GCF_026225885.1 Hylaeus anthracinus | reverse complement strand
GAGAGAGAGAGAGAGAGAGAGAGAGAGAGATGTGGAGAGAGAGAGAGAGAGTACGTTATGTCCTTAGTAAGAAATATATGTGTTTTATATATATATAAATAGATTAATAGATAGAATTATTTATATATATATAAATAACACATATATTTCTTACATATATATATATAATACTAATATTTCTTATATATATATATAGAGAGAGAGAGAGTATATATATATACATATATATGCAGAGGTAGGGAAGCGCGTGTACAGGTATTCGCCATCGCGCGGAGCGTTTACATGCACGTGGAACGATGCATGGGAATGGTGTCTATAGCAGCGCTTGCCCGGGCACACGTGCACACGCGCGCGTACGCGTGCAAGCGCGTGCAGAACCGCACACGCACGCACGCACGCACGCACGCACCCACAAGAAGATGGTACCCGCGCGGGTGCGTTTGCGGAGGGTGTGTTGATCGCTCGCTTCGCTGCAATCGGTCTCAACAGAGTGCGTATATCTCCCGGTGGCAGCTGGAGGTTCGCCGCGTGAGAACTCGGTGGCTCCGAGGTTCCCTGGTTTCTCGTCACCACCTGTCCTCGTGCTGCTCTCTCGAGGCGACTGCCAACCCTCTTCCCTCGTCCTCCTTTTCTCTCCCGCGACCTGCAACCCTTCGCCATACGCGCCACGGCCTCTTATCGTCCCACCCACCGCTGATACCGCGAATCTCATCCCACCATGTGCACTCTCCCATCCCTCCAGATCTTATTTACACTACTCCCCGGTGTCGCGAGGCCTGTGGCCATTTAAACTTCAAGTGCAAGAGAGACATAAGTGCCCAAGTGCACTTCAAGCTTAAGTCCTCAGCCACTCGGTTAGGTTTCGGAAATATCGTCTCAGACGATATCATTTCTCTATACGGCAATGTCTCGCGAATCACCTTACAACCACTTACAACAATATCTACTATTACCTACAATCGCGTGGGCGTTTCAATTACCGACTCGGCACGAGTACGTCCCACCCGTTCTCGATGCCATACTGCACACGTTTCCCTATCTAGTAACGCCTGGTGATCCAGCCACAGGTACTCCCGTAAACAGAATCGTACGAAATATAATTGACACATATTCCTGTACGTGGCAAACGTCTGGCGAGCGCGTGTCGGATCGCGGCGTTCCAATGGGAAAAACAATTGGGCCTCGTAACGGTCAACCGGGAGTAGATGCTGACGCGAAAAAAGGTAGTCGCGGCGGCCCGGCGTCTCCCGTAACAAAGTTCGCCGGGGGAAACAGAAATTGCTGGCAGAAATATTGCACCGTAATTTCGCCGGTGAGACCGTACATTACCCGCGAACGTGGCAATTTCCTCGGGTCCTCGGGGACTGCGTAAACTCTTCCCAGTGACAAGTCATTGAGGTCAACGATGGCGAGGGACGAAGAGGGGTTCGAAAGATTTCGAAGCGAGAGCCGAACTGCGAGGAAAGACGGTCCCGCGCGAGTTACTTTCCTTTCTTTCGATTAAGTTTTTTTTTTTTTTTTTTTTTGTAAAAAATATATCGCGAGTTTATCTTTTTGCAACGATAGTAACATCGGGTTCGTTATCTGCCGCGTCGATAAGGTCCGAGACAAGTCGTTGCTCCCGGTGAGACCACGTTCCTCTGTACCTGTCCCGAAGAAATCATTCAGGAGATCGGGACACGTTCTGCGAGTATTCAACAGGCGTCGCGGCTCGCGAGCAGCGACATTATTCCCAGCGTGGCTTTGGCTGGAACACGCCATTCGTCAGGAGGGGAGACGTCTAACGACTGACAGCTCGATGCACGAGTCGATATCCGCGAGTGTCGCTCGATTCGAGAGATCGTTGGCCAGGGACCGGTAGAACGAGCTTCGAGGAGCTTCGTCGGCTCGGAAGGAAGTCACGTGTTTCCATTCTCTGTTCTTTCTACCTTGCATCTCTCGATGCAATGGACTCGAGGGAGTCCGTTGCCGCGAAGGGCTCGAGAAATCGCTAATCCGCGTTTCTTTCTTTTCAATTAAATCGGTAGCTTTGGGGGGGTAGAGAAGCGACGGGGTGCGAAGGGTACATCGACCTGCATTTTTGCGTAGAATGTACTTCTGGATGAAATTGTCGGATACAGGAGTAACGCATGGAAGAGTCCGAAAGAGAAATGAGTCACGGGGATGCGAAATTCAGGAGCCTCGGTTCTGGTCTGTATCGTACGCGACCAAATGTCGGTCGTACGTTTCGTGTTTCGATTCGACTCCTTGTTATCGAGTTTGGGGAGGTGCGGATGCAGTATCCGGTATGTACCGAATGGTCGCGTTGTGGAATCGGTAGAAATGAATGAAATGTGTGCGAATGGAGGCCAGGGTGCAGAGTATGCGTTGCGAGGTATTAGCGAGAGAGGAAACGTGGAAAGTGAGATCAGGTGCTCGTACATTGGGATAACGAGTGAAGTAATTGCGCGGTGCGACGGTTCCGATTGTAAGGGTTTTCGGTGAGCAATTCCGAAGCCAGGTAAAATCGGTTATGACGAGGTGTAGGAACCCGTCTCGGTGGGTTCTTTCCCAAGCGAACTCCATCTTCGCGTGGATGGTTCGTTCGCGCACGCCCACCGCGGAGAGCCGTGACCCACGTGATCCACACGCTTCGTGCACACGCTCGCACGCGTGCACACCGGGAATATCCGCGTGTGCGAGCGTCACGGCTCCCCCCCCCAGTCGCAGTCGTCTCGTTTCGCGGCGTGCCTTCCCCAGTCATCTTGTTCCGCGGTGAATCGCGCTCGGTCGTGTCGTTCCGCGCCCAGTCGCGCCGACTCTCAGCGACTCACACCTGCTCCTTTTTCCCACGGGATCGCTCTGCCCCCCAGCCACCGCGCCCTCCTCCGGCGTCCTCGGCCACCCTTGGCTCCTTTCCCTCTGTATACATACTCGGCCACGGGCGCCGGAATTGACTCGTTCCAGAGTGATTTCCCTCGCTGCGCTGCGCTGCGCTGCGCTGCGCTTCTCTCTCTCTCTCTCTCTCTCTCTCTCTCTCTCTCTCTCTCTCTCT
>NW_026534326.1:583007-590322 GCF_026225885.1 Hylaeus anthracinus | reverse complement strand
CTCTCTCTCTCTCTCTCTCTCTCTCTCTCTCTCTCTCTCTCTCTCTCGAATACAAATTTGAACCGAGAGAAATGGGTCCGATTTTTGAATGGTCGCCCCGTCGGTTAGTGCTCCTTTGTTCGGGACGTATCGCGACGCAGGCGCGAATTCCTTTGATTTCCTCGGCGCGGACGCTGCGGGGATAGGAAAGGCCGATTGGGAGGGAGGTCAAGGACACCGAGGCCTTTTAAAAAAGGGCATCAGGTGCAGGACGCGTTCTGCATTCAAGGTGGCGTTTAATTGTAGGTGTAAATTTCGCAGCCAAGGTCGCGCATATTCTGCCTCGGTACCGGCAAGGTCGCTGCTTCGAACTCGCCCATACTTCCAGAACCCAAACATAAAAAGTGAACAACTAGGGTAACGAATGATCCGTTCCGTATCCCTTGTGACAATAAATAGTACGACAACGATAATTGAGGGAAAGGGATCGTAGGAAAAGGGCTTGCAAGGAAATTGGTACAGCGAAACGTTAACATTTTGACCGCAGGACTCGGCTGAAAAATTCTAAGAGACGTAGAGGTGTGAATTTAAAAAAAAAATACCTTCTAATAGAGATCGATAAGACGAAACTTTTTTGTATTTACAGTTTGCCGATAGGACGGTTAGTTTCGAAAATAGAAATTCAAGACTTGAAAGATCTTTCTTCTCCGAATTCGATTACATTCGAAGTAGTAGAAATGAAAAATATCGTTAGTGGATAATTACTTATTCCATGAATTTAACAAAAATATCAGGTGACAGGGCACGATGAGACGAAACTTTGTTATCTGTATACTTTTTCTTCTAGGATGCGTAGTTTCGAAAATAAAAATTGAAAAGAGAAATCGTTGGAAAAGTTTGAATTTCAGGATAAAAGTCTTCCAAGTTTTGAATTTTCATCCGTGAAACTAAACGTCGTACACATAAACGGTACACATAAAAAGAACTTCGTTTCGTCACTCTCTATAACATGATGTTTTTCCTAAGTTCATTAAATAAGGAATTGTCAACTAATGACGCATACATTTTCACCGAATGCATCCATGATCACAAATGCAATCAAGTTCCCAGAAAAAAGGTCTTCCAAGTTTTCAATTTCTCTTATCCAAAACAAACGTCCTACGAACAAAACTCTAAATAGCAAAAAGTTTCCACCTATCATTCCCTCTGCGGTGATATTTTTTCAAATCTCGACAAATCAGTAATCGTCGACTATCGATGCTTCTACCATTAGTAACGTAAAAATAAACTTCGTGTGAACGGAGCGTTAAGTTTCGAATTTTTTATTCTTCAAACTGTGCCACCTACGACCAAACTGTAAATACACAAAAAAAAAAACTTCTACGGTCCCCGCCCCCTTTCTCGAAGGGGCCCGACACGTGCAAGAACAATAATAACCGATGGCGTGGCAAAAAGAAATTCGACTCGAAGTGGACCGCGCGATATAATTTTACACGTGCAATACTTTTTGATTACTTAGGGGCAACGGGAGGGAGGGAGGGAGGGAGGGAGGGAGGTAGGGGGGGGAGAGGGAGCTTTACGCCGTGGTTTTCCGTGGTACGAAGGGGGCCCGACAGGGGGACCTTGCCCCCACAAGTGGGCTCCCCGGTAGCGCCGTCGCGCACCTGCCGCTTATTCCCACGCCGAGACGCACGTTCGCCTCATCTTTCCTCTGTTCGTCCTTTCTTCCTCTCCCCGCGCCTCGCCTCGCGCCGCCCGAGTACCTTTCGTTTCTCTATCCTGATTGCGGTACCTCCTTCCATCCCTTCTATCTCCTCCACCTTTTCTCGTTTACTCGCACGCCGTTTGAACCACTCCCCGACCAATAACACACGTGTGCGCCGACAAGAAAACGGGCACGCTTCTTTATCTCTGGATGGTCACCGATAATCGTCGGACGTTCTTTTGTTTGTTCCGGCGAATGAAGCATCGAGTCGTAAATGAAACGGTCGGGCCAAGCTCAGAGAGAGAGAGATGTGGAGAGAGAGAGAGAGAGAGAGAGAGAGAGAGAGAGAGAGAGAGAGAGACGAGAGCCTGGCACGCGAGAGTTTATATTTTGCCGAAAGTGAGCGATTCGAGTTGAAAATGGACCACTTGAAGCAGATAGTGAAGTACGTATAAGTATACAGTTAGGGAAAAGCGTATAGGGTTCCGTGGAGAGTCACAGGTCTGGATATATTGGAACGGTGGAAGACAAATAACACGCGTTGAAATGTGGAAACGTTGCTACAGAATACGTGTGGAAATAGAATACTACGTACTTACGTAATTGAATATAATTGTATATTTAATAAGTATATATGAAGATACAAACGTGTGCCATTTCTAAGTGCCATAGATCCTAGGTCCCATAGATCTTTGGTTCCATGGATCATAGATTCTATAGATCCTAAATACCATGGATCATAGATTCTATAGATCCTAGGTGCCATAGATCCTAAGTGCCATGGATCCTAGATTCTATAGATCCTAGATTCTATAGATCATTGGATCTATAGATCATTGGATCTATAGATCATTGGATCTATAGATCATTGGATCTATAGATCATTGGATCTATAGATCCTTGGATCTATAGATCATTGAATCTATAGATCTTAGGTGCCATAGATCCTAAGTGCCATGGATCATAGATTCTATAGATCCTAAGTGCCATGGATCATAGATTCTATAGATCCTAAGTGCCATGGATCATAGAATCTATAGATCTTAGGTGCCATAGATCCTAAGTGCCATGGATCCTAGATTCTATAGATCCTAGGTGCCATAGATCCCAAGTGCCATGGATCTTCCTTTCTGTCACCTTTCTGCCTTTAAGCTTCGAGCTCGAAACGAGCTCGCAAAAACAGCCGTAACAGATTGCGTTACAGTAAAGAAAAGTAACGATCGAAGAGGCACGCGTGGTTGGTTACAATATTTCACGACGAGAAGTAAGCGAATAGCGTTGCAACGCGGGCTCGAAATCGCATCTCGGGTCGCTCATGCACGGCGAAAAATGAACGTAGCCACCTAAACGACGATCGGAAGCGAGCCATCGAGGGAACGAGAATCGAACAGAAGAAAATATAAATCCGTCGAAAGTCCAAGGTTTCTTTCGAGAACGCAATTACAGTGAAAATAACGATGGTTACCGTCGCGGCGTAGACACGAAAGTAACGACGACCGGGATAATGATGATGAACGCACGGAAAGAGAAAGGCTGTGGAACGAGGCAAAAGCGAGGCCAAAGCCCCGGTCACAGGGCTTCAAAGTCAAACAAATGGAAAGGAAAGTATGTATCACGATGCAATAGAATGCAAGGAGGGAGAGATGCGCGCGAGAAGAAGGACAGGGGGAGTCGAAAGGGCCCGGAGCAGACGACCAATCGCGTCCAAGCAGCGGGCCCAAGGGCGTGGCGCGACCCCGGGCCTCGTCGCTTCCCGACCAATCGCGGTGTTGCGGCGATTGGGCCCAGTTCGGCGAGCGGACCAATTGGGTGCAGTCTCTCGGAGGCAAGCGCGATAGTTGAGTGGCTCGGCTGGAGCGGAACTGCCATTCTGGAATGGGCAAATGTTCGCCGAACCCTTTGGTTGCCGACTTTTCTTGCGACGCTGTTCCTCGGCACTGTTTACGAGTTGGATCTTTCCCTTTTTGCTTTGGCTTTGGCTTTTTGTTTTGGCTTTGGCTTTTTGCTTTTATTTTATTTATGGAGAGGGTGGACTTGAACGACCGATGCTTTTTATACGGTTATATGTTATTATTCTAGTGTAAAACAGCATCGTATAAAATATTACAGCATAATGCAGTATGGTAATCGCGATAGTTCAATGTTGCGCTATAGTCATTGGTGTTCGTGGTTGAGTATGGGTGATGCACAGACGATCCTTATTTTTGTGTCGTTTGTAAATATATTCTGGGTGGAGGCCTCTCACAACAAATTCGATTGCGTCTCGCATACGTTCCTTTAGCCTTACTATATTTTTACTTTGGAAGCCGACCAACTAGATAGTTGAACTATTGCCATGCATTGTTATTGGATTGTTATTGTTATTCTCGTTCCGTATCGATTTCATACGCTACCGTTGCTAGAGTTCTTTATACGAGCTTGCCAATCGTATTATTTGCATTGTTTATTTCACCGTAATACGGAATGTTACGTCGTAATAATTCAGGTAAATGCAGAAAAATACAGTATAATGTAGAATGGCGCAGAATTACAAATATTGGAGCACAATACAGACTATTAAATGATAATGGATTGCTATTAATTAATTACTATCAATTGCTATTAATTCATTACTATCAATTGCTATTCATTAATTACTATTCATTGTTATTCATTAATTACTATACATTGCTATTAATTAATTACTATTCATTGCTATTTATTAATTACTATTAATTGCTATTAATTTCCAGTACACTATTAATTGCTATTAATTAATTAATTATAATCTATGGAACCAACGATCTATGGCACCTAGGATCTATGGAACCGACGATCTATAGAATCTAGGATCTATGGCACATTGGATCTATGGCACCTAGGATCTATGGAACCAATGATCTATAGAATCGAGGATCCATTGCACCTAGGATCTAAGGAACCAAGGATCTATAGAATCTAGGATCTATGGCACCTAGGATTTATAGATCCAAGGATCTATAGATCCAATGATCTATAGATCCAAGGATCTATAGATCCAATGATCTATAGATCCAATGATCTATAGATCCAATGATCTATAGATCCAATGATCTATAGATCCAGTGATCTATAGAATCTAGGATCTATAGATCCAATGATCTATAGAATCTAGGATCCATGGCACCTAGGATCTATAGATCCAATGATCTATAGAATCTAGGATCTATAGAATCTAGGATCCATGGCACCTAGGATCTATAGATCCAAGGATCTATAGAATCTAGGATCTATGGCACCTATGATCCATGGCACCTAGGATCTATGTCACATAGGATCTATGGCACCTAGGATCTATGTCACATAGGATCTATGGCACCTAGGATCTATGGCACCTAGGATCTATGGAACCAAGGATCTATAAAATCTAGGATGGCACTTGGACATGACTACAGACTATTAAATGATAATGGAGCAGATGCACACTGCAAAATACTGCATGATTCAGGTAAATGCAGAAAAATACAGTTTAATGTAGAATGGCACAGAATTAGAAATATCGGAGCATAACGCAACAGCGAAAAGTACTGTATAATTCAAGAAAATGCAGTACAACACCAGAACATACTATGATAATATCGTACGTGATTCACATGAAGCAATTAATCGTATCGAGTTCCAAAGGGGTTCACACGCACTTTGCGCAAGCTCGTGCACCTGTGCACCTGTGGGTCGGCCTGAAAGACACAATGCCACTTGTCCTGGCGCATGTCCCCCACGTGGGCTCGGCTGAGGACAATGGGAACCTCATTGGGTACGTTGGCAGACTTTCCCCCTGACCTACGGCTCTCCACCTAAAGGGGGGAAACGGGACCCCCTAAAAATGACAATGAAATTGTTCACCACGAGATTTATGCTCCCCTTCGAACGAAACTTGTTATTAAAACCAAAGAAGAAGTTCGAAATTTGAAATTAAAAATAAAACCAAAGAGAAAGAAATTGTACTTTAAACTAAGGCTAAAGAGGAACCGATTTTAAATCGCATTTGAAACCAGTGTAAGTTTCCTCAGATGAAATTACGATCAACATTGCCTGTCTCTTCGCTGTGATTTAGTTTCGAATAATAACCAATGCTTTTCTTCTATTTTCTATATTCTATTTTCTTTCTCACTTCTCTTTCTGTTCTTTCTCTTTCTCTTCTTGTTTCTCTATTCAGAGTACATTATCCCCGTGGCTAAAGGCGTCGACGCCGGCGTCGCTTGGATCGATGGCTACGCTACGCGCAGACGCGTCGTTGGCCTCGCGATCGATTTATAATTAACCCCGCGAGGCGTCGCGACGCCAGCAACCTCCTCTCGCTCGTGTTCCTCTGTGACTATTCTTCGTCGGAACGACGCCGGTTGCGAAGCTTCCTGGGAAGCGTCGAGGGACTCCGAGGCGACGTTGGCCTCTTTGGCCCGAAGGACGTCGCTGCGCAGCCTCAAACCGCCATTGCGTTCGAGGATCTCGCGCGCGTTTCTTTCTTCGTGTATTAATGTGTATTAATTGAATCATTAATTACATGGCGCGTTGAGTAAAGCTTGGTAAATAAGTAGTCGAGCAAGAAGGTCCTGGAGTGTCTCGTACGATCCTTTATGATGCTGCGTAATGCATCATGAATGTTCCATTGCTGGAATATTCTCTGTTATGCTATTTTACGCTCTCTATTACACTCTATAATGTCGCATTACGTTGTAACAGGATGTATTACGCTGTGGCGTATAATTTATAGTGTATAATCCACTGCTTTCGTGTGTTACACTGTATTATACTGTTCTGTCCTATGTTGCATCGCTCCTCTGCATGTGGAGTGCTCCAGAGAAGAACAACCCGATTCAATTTTCATTTGTAACTCCTACCTTTCGTAACCAATGAAATTCCTCCTATTCTCTTATCAAATCACTCTCGCGATTTATACTTGATTTTATTCAAGTACTTGATCCTGTAATAGATCGTTGCACCTGTGTGTTGCGAGGCTCGCGAACCTCCGTAGGATTCTGCTGTTCTATTAGATCGTCGCGACGCGCGAGGCCTGGCGCCACCGAGACGTCGGCGCACCAGCGTCGCGACGCCCGGACGACTTTCTGGCCGTTTCTGTTGGCTGGCTCGCGAAACTCGTCGCGACCGAGCCGCGACAAGCGGTGAGCGACAGGTGGGCAGTTCTCGTCGCGATCATCGACGTCTCGACGTCCCGACGTCGCGTCGTCGCGTCGTCGATTATCGAGACCAATCGTCGGGGGGACGCTTAGACCGCCAACGATACTCGACGCACCTGTGGCGACCACGATTAGGCAGGTCGGGAGACGCGCTGGCGCCACACCAGGCGCTTATCAGGCGTCGCGACGCCCCTAATTCACTTCCCAGGACCGCCAATGCCACACAAACGTGCCCCGTGCTTATTTCTCTCTATATATAGAGCTCTATATTCTCTCTCTCTCTCTCTATATATATATAGAGAGAATCTATAGAATATAGGATCCATGGCACCTAGGATCTATAGAATCTAGGATCTATGGAACCAACGATCTATAGAATCTAGGATCCATGGCACTTAGGATCCATGGCACTTAGGATCTATGGCATCTAGGATCTATAGAATCTAGGATCCATGGCACCTAGGATCTATAGATCCAA
>NW_026534326.1:580748-582997 GCF_026225885.1 Hylaeus anthracinus | reverse complement strand
CCAATGATCTATAGATCCAATGATCTATAGATCCAATGATCTATAGAATCTAGGATCTATAGAATCTAGGATCCATGGCACCTAGGATCTATAGATCCAAGGATCTATAGAATCTAGGATCCATGGCACTTAGGATCTATAGAATCTAGGATCCATTGCACCTAGGTTCTAAGGAACCAAGGATCTATAGAATCTAGGATCAATGGCATCTAGGATATATAGAATCAAGGATCTATAGAATCTAGGATCCATTGCACCTAGGATCTATAGAACCAACGATCTATAGAACCTAGGATCTATGTCACATCGGATCCATGGCACCTAGGATCTATGGAATCTAGGATCTATGTCACATAGGATCTATGGCACCTAGGATCTATGGAGTCAAGGATCTATAGAATTTAGAATCTATGTTATATATATATAAGCTTCTTCGGACGATGAGAAACGATCAGGGATGTATTATGCTACATTTCTGTACGTTGTATCGTGTCCAAGTACGTTGCATTGGCTTCTATCATTCTTTATCTATATACTATCTGTATTTATAATATCTACATTTCACATCACTGATATTTCAGTATATTTCAATACATTTCACATCGTTGGTGTTTTCATTTATACCGTATACATCATGTATACGTGTAAGAACGAAGACCTGACTGATTACAGTCAACGTCCAGGCTAAACCCTTGAACCTAGAAAGCTGAAATTTCGCACAGACGCTTCCTTAATGACGCACACAAGCATATTTCGAAATTCAACTGTTCGATTTTCTCTTCTATGATCTTGATCTACCAAAAATATCAATTTAAAAATCCGAGTTACGGAAAACAAAAGACAGTCACCTACCGATTCACGAAGGAGCACACGATCGAATGCAGACGACATAAAATGAATAGTATATTCGTGCAACAGTAATTCTTGGGTGAAACTGCGAGGCACAGCTGGTCACCCTATATTTACACCGTTCCATCGCTACATTGCTTCGACTCGCATCACTCTGTATTATTCTGTATCTTCATTTAGTTCTATCCTACGTACGTACCGTGCTGCATTGGCTTGTACTAAAGTAAAATTCAATTATCTTTATTTACAGAGCGCGGTCCTAACGGGCCGTTTACACTTATCCTGTAACATTGTCCTGTCGGACTGTTTACATTTTTTCCTGGTCAGGTCTTGCTCGCGCAGATCCCGAGTCCTTAGGCATACGTGTTTGCCTATTCATCGGTCTTACACATACGTGGTTGCGATTGACCAGTGCTGCACATGCCCCGCACAGAAATAAATAAAAAGCGCGGGTCGTGCGCCGATAAAGGACGCGTCGTTGCGCGTATCAGGGAACCACGAGGCCCGTCGTACATCGAAACCGCTGCCGATAACGAAACGGTAACGAAGCACCTGGAAATAGAAGAGGAGTGTGAAAAATAACGGGACGAGGGGGGAGATATCGAGCAGGAATAGAGACGCGATAAACACGCGCGTTGGGTCGAGTGGAAGCGAGAGGAGTTGTTGGACCTCCTTCGTAAGAACTTTTGCGACGCCCAGTCGTCGCTTGGAAACGTCGCGACGCTGCTCCTTTTCGCGGGTTAAGGATCGAGGGGGGAGGAAAAGCTCGGCCGATCGAGCTTTCATTAAGACGAAGCATCGAAACGGTTGCTTGCGAGCAGCCCCCGTTATCAGGTTCGTAGGAGAGCGAATCGTGGATCTGGCGCGCGGCGTCGCGCGAAAAAGCGCGGGCGTCGCGACGCCCCACCGGGAGAGCAGAACGCGTTTCTGCGGTATATTTGGGGATCGATGCCGCCTGGGTCGGGAGAGGGGAGTCGGGAGTCCGTGAATTCAAAATAGACGCGAGCATTTCGGGAAACCGTTGCGCGGGAAATCGCTACTGCAGACTTTTAATTATTTAGTTAATTAAATGCTATTCATTAATTACTATTCATTGCTATTCGTTAATTACTGTCAATTGCTATTCATTAATTACTATTAATTGCTATTAATTGCCAGTACACTATTTAGTAGTGATGATCTATAGTATCTAGGATCAATGGCACTTGGGATCTATGGCAACTAGGATCTATAGAATCTAGGATCCATGGCACCTACGATCTATGGCACCTAGGATCTATAGAATCTAGGATCCATTGCACATAGGATCTAAGGGACCAAGGATCTATAGAATCTAGGATCCATGGCACCTAGGATCTATAGATCCAAGGATCTATAGAATCTAGAATCCATTGCACCTA
>NW_026534326.1:577931-580738 GCF_026225885.1 Hylaeus anthracinus | reverse complement strand
GATCTATAGAATCTAGGATCCATGGCACCTAGGATCTATAGATCCAAGGATCTATAGATCCAAGGATCTATAGAATCTAGAATCTATAGAATCTAGGATCCATTGCACCTAGGATGTAAGGAACCAAGTATCTATAGAATCTAGGATCCATGGCACCTAGGATCTATAGATCCAAGGATCTATAGAATCTAGAATCTATAGAATCTAGGATCCATGGCACTTAGGATCTATAGAACCAAGGATGCTACTAATTAATTACTATTAATTGCTATTAATTGCCAGTACACTATTAATTGCTATTAATTAATTCATTGATTAATGTAATTGTACCTTTAACCAGCGACTTTCGCCATGGGCTACTGTAATCATCACTGGATCGCGAAACGGTATTTCTTAGCAAATGTGGAAAACTAAAACTGGTCGTTATCGTTCCATTCAATATTTCTTTCCATTGTATATAATAATAGCAAGTACTAAAGTGAAAGTGATCTTTGGATCACTTCCTCCACGCATTCCTTCAAGAGTTTCAAGGAAATTGTTCATATCGATCCACGGTTACACGGTCTGATTAACGATCAGCTGTTTGCGCGAACTTGACCTAACCCGAACCACATGTGTCCGATAATATACCAATAAAAATGTCGTCTCCCAGCATGACTGTTTGCGCTCCTTATCATTCGCTTGGGGTTCGTGCTCCTCGAGGTTGCGATTCTCGTGGCACAGTTATGACTCTTATTAAGCAAGATTCTTATTAAGAATTTCTTAATCTTAATAAGACCGTTCAAGCGTCTAAATATTCCTGATTGCACAGGCTATAAATAAAAGTACAGAGTAGACGACTATTAATAATTAGACAATGTATTCTATGAAAACGTTACTAAATTCAAGAAAAGTGTGAAAAGTGTGAAAATTATGTGTACCCACTTTGAACAGAAGAATTATTTCTACATAAAATGTACGATACTAGCAAGTACGAAAATAGCAGAAGGAAATTCGTAGTATCTAGTTCATAGAAAACGTGAAAATGATGAATAACTTGGAAAATGAAAAATTGGACAGAGAACGTAACGTTATCTTCCATTGAAAGCCTGGGATTATCAGATGCAGTAAATCAGTGTATAAAAGATCAAGTACCCAAAGCTTATTTTTCTGCACGATGACATTTTAAAATCCACGTGTTCATGGTATATTTATACCATCGCAAACAGGTTGTATCGTCAGCTGCGAGTTGCCTCTCTATCGTTTGCTTAACGAGAACCGAATTCCTCTCAACTGTTCTTTCAACTGTTTTCGTTAATTAAAACACCGACTAATAATTGCACGCCCATAAAACTCTTGGTACGTGCGTGACAATTGAAATAGAGCGACCTTCCTCGAAACATTTACAAAGCATTCTTTCCATGCCAACAGTTGGATTTCCCCACTCGTTTTCCTCGTAGCCACGATATAAATTATCGCGTCCAGTCCTTCGGACACTCAGTCCTCGCGCGAGCACCGAGCGAGTCGCTTTAATTAAATCAGAGCCAGGTTTACGAATCGACATTTCCACCCGGAAGATTAACAAGATCTCCAAGCAGAACGATGACGACTGTTATAGCGATACTTTGCTGCTTGGTTGGCATCCTAACCACCGAAGCGTCTCCTTCTGAACGGCAGCTGTTAGTAACGGCACCAATCGGACCTATAAAGGGTTCCATCTCGACCTCCAGGCTTGGCAGAGATATCTATTCCTTTCGTGGCGTGAGGTACGCCGAACCTCCTACTGGACAACAACGTTTTCAAGTATGACAAATCTTAGAAGAAATTAATGCCCCGTAGAAACGTGTTTCGGGTTTATTTTGCCGTCGGATTTTTTGGAATCAACGCTTTGCTGTCGAGAGTTGCGAATTTTTGAGAATGACATTGGTTCGCTAGGCATGTTTTTTTTTTTTTATTTCCTCGCAAGTGAGAACGGTTCTGCGTGATTCACAGCCGCCGATCCCAGCGGAGGATTGGAAGGACGTCTTCGATGCGAGCGAGGAAGGGCCAGAGTGTCCTCAACCTCGCAGCACGACCATGTCGGAGGACTGTCTACGTTTAAACGTGTACACCACTGAAGTAAGGAACCGAGTCGCAAATACTGTAATGATGTACAGAGTGGGAGAGACAAGTTTGTTTACTTTGTACAATTGAGTGTGCGATTGCAGTTGCCTTCCGGAGAATCGAACGTATCGAGACCGGTGATAGTGTTCCTGCACCCAGGAGGATTTTATTCCTTCTCAGGAAAGAGTAGCTTGTTTGGACCTCAGTATCTCATGGACCAGGACATCGTCTTGGTCACTATCAACTATCGCTTAGGAGCGTTAGGTAAATGGAGATTATGGAACGCCTAGACATCACGTGGGATCTATAGAATCTGGGATCCATGGCACCTAGGATCTATAGAATCTACGATCCATGGCACTTGGAATCTATAGAATCTAGGATCCATGACACCTAGGATCTATGGAACCAACGATCTATAGAATCTAGGATCCATGGCACTTAGGATCTATGGCATCTAGGATCTATAGAATCGAGGATCCATTGCACCTAGGATCTATAGAATCTAGGATCCATTGCACCTAGGATCTATAGATCCAAGGATCTATAGAATCTAGGATCTAAGGAACCAAGGATCTATAGAATCTAGGATTCCTGGCACCTAGTATCTATAGATCCAAGGATCCAAGGATCTATAGATCTATAGATCCAAGGATCTATAGAATCCAGAATCCATTGCACCTAGGATCTAAGGAACCAAGAATCTATAGAATCTAGGATCCATG
>NW_026534326.1:575662-577921 GCF_026225885.1 Hylaeus anthracinus | reverse complement strand
TTGCACCTAGGATTTAAGGAACCAAGGATCTATAGAATCTAGGATCCATGGCACCTAGGATCTATAGATCCAAGGATCTATAGAATTTATGATCCATTGCACCTAGGATCTAAGGAACCAAGGATCTATAAAATCTAGGATCCATGGCACCTAGGATCTATAGATCCAACGATCTATAGAATCTAGGATCTATGTCACATGGGATCTATGGCACCTAGGATCTATGGCACTTGGAATCTATGGAACCAAGGATCTATGGAACCTAGTATCTATCCTACCTAGAGTCCATAGCACCTAGGATCTATGCCATCTGAGGTCTACCCTACCTAGGATCTATCCCACCAAAAATCTGCTCAACCTACAATCTACCCCGCTATCTACCCCATCTATGGCATCCAGGACCTGTGCCACCTAGAACCTATTCGAAAACTCGTTGCAGGTATGCTGAGCATGGGTGACAGCCTGGCGCCAGGAAACATGGCTTTGAAAGATCAAGTAATTGCCCTGCGTTGGGTTCAAAGGAACATCGCGGTATTCGGTGGTGATCCTAGCAACGTTACCCTGACAGGTTGCAGCGCTGGTAGTAGAAGCGTGATGCTACACATGATGTCCCCCATGTCCCACAATCTCTTCCACAGAGCCATCTCCATGAGCGGATCGACAATCGGCTCCGAAGTCTACTCCAGCGTCGCTAGCAACGGCCAGAAGGAACTCTCCACAAAATTGGCCAATCTCCTCGACTGTCCCACTGATAACACGGCCTCCATGTTGCAATGCTTGAGGACCAAACCCGTGGAGAACTTCACCACCACCTTAGGCCAGTTATTCGTGAGTCTCGACACACGTTTACCTCAACTTTTGGGACCGAACATTGTTCTAGAACGTTGCACGAACAATTACTTGTTCGATGAACTTTTAAAAATATCACCTTATAGGGAACGATAAGGCCGAACTGTTTTTCTATTTACAGTTTATTCGTCCGACGTTTCGTTTCGGAGATAAAAATTAAAAGCTCGGAAGACCGTCTCCCTGAAATTCAACTTTTCCGACGAACTTGTAACTTTTTAATTTTTATTTTCGAAACCAAGCGTCCTACGAATAAAATGTACAGAGAAAAAAGTTTCGTCTTGTCATCCTCTATGAGGTCATCTTTTTCAAAATTTCGAAAAATAAGTAATTTTTAGGTAACGATGCTTTCCATTTCCGCAGTTCCAAATTTAATCGAATTCAGGGAAAAAAGGCCTTCCACGTTTCGAATTTTTATTTTCGAAACTAAGCATCCTACGAATAAAATGTAAAGAGAAAAAAGTTTCGTCTTGTCATCCCCTATGAGGTGATATTTTTAATAATTTTGACAAATAATTAATTGTTGCCTAAAAATGCTCCTCATTTCCATCGCTCCAAACGCGATCGAATTCAGAGAAAAAGAAAGGTCTCGTAGGTTTCGAATTTGTATCTCTGAAACTAAACGTCGTATGAACAAACTGTAAATAGAAAAAAGTTTCGTCTTATCATCCCCTACAAGGTGATATTTTTTCAAAATCGATCCAACAAACATAAACATATCTCCGAGGCAATTACTCGAGGGCGTCTACAAGCGCCCTTCGCGTTCGAAGCGTTGATCCTTCTTAATTGGTGTTTTCATCGGGTCAGGACTGGCGCGGAAACCCAATTTTGCTCTGGAAACCCACGGTGGAGCCCGAGAGCGGCGGCGAGAGGTTCCTGACAGCCCAGCCGTACGATTTGATGGTTCAGAGGAAATTCAAGCAGGTCCCGTTCGTCCTAGGCGTAACGCAAGACGAATTCGGTGGAATAGTGGCCTGTTGGTACAATAATCATCTAAATTCCAGATAAATCTTACCTGTGCATTATTCCATTGCGAATCGCAGATTACGAGCAGGACAAGAGGAACAATGGCACCCTGTACAAAGAACTGAACGACAATTGGAACCGACTCGCCCCTATTATATTCTATTACGAACGCGACACGCCTAGATCGAACTACATCAGTAACGAATTACGTAAATTCTACTTCGGCGATGAACCGATCGACACGGATACTATCGAAGCACTCTCGCGCGTACGTAAAATGTTCATTTGTTCGAGGAGGATGTCTCAAAAGTGAATAAAAAAAATATATATATATATTTTATATATAATTATATATAAAATATATATATATATTTTTTTTATTCACTTTTATCTCTGATAAAAGGATCTATAGAATTTAGGATCTATAGATCCAAGGATCTATAGAAT
>NW_026534326.1:569070-575652 GCF_026225885.1 Hylaeus anthracinus | reverse complement strand
CCAAGGATCTATAGAATTTAGGATCTATAGAATTTAGGATCTATAGAATTTAGGATCTATAGAATCTAGGATCCATTGCACCTAGGATCTAAGGAACCAAGGATCTATAGAATCTAGGATCCATGGCACCTAGGATCTATATATATATATATATATAATTGTGAACGATTGCGCAGGTGTACGCCGATGGCATAACTACGTTCTCCGTGTACAGAGCGGCCAAATTGTTTGCCTCGATATCTAGCCAGCCCGTGTACTTTTACAAGTTCACGTACAAGTCGCGCTTCAGCTTTCGAATGTGGAACGACACCACGCCGTTTGGTAATACTATTTCATTTTTTATTCAATTAGTAATCGATTCAGAATTGACGAACGCGTCGTTTGTTTGCGTCAGGCGTGTCCCATCAAGACGACCTGCAGTACCTGTTCTTCATGAAGCAACTCTTCCCCTATTTCGAGCCCGACGCACCCGAGATCCCCATGGTGGAGGTTTCTACTTCTATGTGGGCGAGCTTCGCGCGAAACGGCGAGCCCATTCCTAGAAACAACGACAGGTTCGAGGGCGTGACGTGGTCGCCATTCGTGCCATCGCGAACGAACTTCTTGGACGTCGATCCTCAGCCAACCATGGAGAACGTCTTCTTCCCTGAGAGAATGCGTTTGTGGGAACGACTGTTCCCTTTGCCAGGGACGAAGACCAAGAACCGCTAACTAACACTTGGGATCTATGGCACCTAGGATCTATAGAATCGAGGATCCATTGCAACTAGGATCTATAGAATCTAGGATCCATGGCACCTAGAATCTATAGATCCAAAGATCTATAGTCCAAGGATTCTATAGAATCTAGGATCCATTGCACCTAGGATCTAAAGAACCAAGGATCTATAGAATTTAGGATCCATTGCACCTAGGATCTATAGATCCAAGGATCTATAGAATTTAGGATCTATAGAATCTAGGATCCATTGCACCTAGGATCTAAGGAACCAAGGATCCATAGAATCTAGGATCCATGGCACCTAGGATCTATAGATCCAAAGATCTATAGATCCAAAGATCTATAGATCCAAGGATCTATTGAATCTAGGATCTATAGAATCGAGGATCCATTGCACCTAGGATCTATAGAATCTAGGATCTATGGCACCTAGGATCTATAGAATCTAGGATCTATAGAATCGAGGATCCATTGCACCTAGGATCTATAGAATCTAGGATCCATGGCACCTAGGATCTATAAATCTTTGGATCTATAGATCCAAGGATCTATAGAATCTAGGATCTATAGAATCTAGGATCCATTGCACCTAGGATCTAAGGAACCAAGGATCTATGGAATCTAGGATCCATGGCACCTAGGATCTATAGATCCAAAGATCTATACAATCTAAGATCCATTGCACCTAGGATCTAAGGAACCAAGGATCTATAGAATCTAGGGTCCATGGCACCTAGGATCTATAGATCCAAGGATCTATAGAATCTAGGATCCATGGCACCTACGATCTATCGATATATATATATATATATATTTTTTTTTTATTACAACTTGCGTGTATAATTTTTAATAAATTTAAGATTCGTGAGTTGCGTAGCGTTTAATGTTTCCTTTCCATCGAGTCGTAATTTGGAACGCACAACTCCCGGTGTTTTCGAGAAAGACTATGGGGGCGGACGGTGGAGCAGAGCGTAGCGTAGCCGACCACCACGCCGTGAGCCCGGGTTCGAATCCCGGGCCGTTCCGCCCCAGTTTTTTTCTCGAGGTGTTTCGCTAATAAACATATAAAGCATCGAGAGCCTTCGGTGCGAGATATAAATGTAACGGAAAAAGTAAGGATGAGAGAAAGAATCGGATAAATGAAGAAAATACTTGCGAGCGAATCGGACGTGCAGCTCTGTAGCAGCATGAAACAAACGAAGAAGAACGACGAATAATTTACGAAGCAATCGTAACTCGTTCAAGTAAGTCACAGTGGGTGATTGACGAAAAGTGGTATTTCGAGACAAATCAACCCTTGGACAAAAAGGGTGGAGGCATGGCGAGAGGCAGAATTCGTGATGAAATTATTCAAACGTATCCCAGATGATCCTTCGAAAAAATAAATGCTAAATACTATACAAAGCAATATCACAATATCGATAAAACTTTAATAATAAATATTAATAAACTTTGACTGGTAACGAGTGGGAGCTTGAAGAATAGTGGTATCAATGAAGTATGAAATTCATGAAAAGCAAATTGAAAATAAACCTTGGACAATTGGCGAAATTCACGATAAATAGACAGAGAATATGTCGCGCCAGTCTCTCCAAGAAAAATCCTAAATAATATACAAAAAAATCCCGGATGCCTATAAACTTCAACATTAAATATTACAAAATTCAACAAGTACAGCAATTATAATAACGGTACGATAATTAACCGAAATTCTATTAATTGGACTTTCTTATTAAAACTAGAAGAGGATAAAAAAAAAATATACAACGAGCGATTTAAGAAAAGTGGTATTTCAAAAAAAAAAAGAAAAAGAAAAAAAAAGGTATGGAAGGTATCGGAGGCAAATCGAGCAAAGGATGATCGAGACAGCCCTTGGATCAGGGGAGGGAGGAGGAGGAGGAGGAGGAGGAGGAGGAGGGGAGCACGCGATGACGTCACGTCCGGCACGAGGGCAACGAGTGTGGGAACCTGCGGCAGGTGCGGTCGAGATCAGTCAGAGAGTAGTGGACCTCGTTCAAGTTTTATGGTGGGGATAACACAGCGGTGCAAAGAAGCCAGAAAGGAGGAAAAAGAAAGAGGAGAGTAACGAAACAAGAAGCGGAATCGGGAAATCAGTGGAAAGGAATCGAGGAGGGGAAATTACAATTGGAAGCTGGGAAGCGACGCGAGCGGATGTTCGTGCAAATGCATATTTTTACCGGGGATTGATGACAAGTTCTCGGACCTGGAGGGAAATTTCGCGCGTCATTCGAGGCTTTCCGCGTATCGATACGTTGCAAAAACCTACGTTACATACCGTTTAAACAAAAATACCAATTGAAAGGGTTTCGGGAAATTAAAATGAACCGTTCTAGAAGTACGATTTCTGACATTTTCATGACATTTCGACATTGTCCTATGAACAAACTGTACATAGAAAAAAGTTTCGTCTTATCGTCCCCTACAAGGTGATATTTTTTGAAATTTTGAAAAATAAGTAATTTTTAGGTAACGATGGTTTTCATTTCCACTGTTCCAAATTTAATCGAATTCAGGGAAAAAAGGTTAATCAAGTTTCGAATTTTTATTTCTGAAAGTAAACGTTATATGTAAAAACTGTAAATAGAAAAAAGTTTCGTCTGATCATCCCCTATCAGATGACATTTTTCAAAATTTTGAAAAATAAGTAATTTTTAGGTAACGATGCTTTCCATTTCTGCCGTTTCAAATTTAATCGAATTTAGGGAAAAAAGGCCATCCACTTTTAGAATTTTTATTTATGAATCTAAACGTCGTATGAACAAACTGTATATAGGAAAAAGTTTCGTCTGATCATCCCCTACAAGGTGATATTTTTTGAAATTTCGAAAAATAAGTAATTTTTAGTTAACGATGATTTTCATTTCCACCGTTCCGAATTTAATCAAATTCAGTGGAAAAAGGCCTTCCACTTGTCGAATTTTTATTTCTGAAACTCAAAGTTATATAAACAAACTGTAAATAGAAAAAAGTTTCGTCTTATCGTCCCCTATGAGGTGATATTTTTCAAAATTTTGAAAAATAAGTAATTTTTAGGTAACGATGCTTTTCATTTCCACCGTTCCGAATTTAATCAAATTCAGTGGAAAAAGGTTAATCAAGTTTCGAATTTTTATTTCTGAAACTAAACGTTATATGTAAAAACTGTAAAGAGAAAAAAGTTTCGTCTGATCATCCCCTACAAGGTGATATTTTTCAAAATTTCGACAGATCAGTAATTCCTACATAACGATGCCTTCCATTTTCACCGTTTCAAATTTAATCAAATTCAGGGAAAAAAGCCCTTCCACGTTTCGAATTTTTATTTCTTAAACTAAACGTCATATGTAAAAACTGTATATAGGAAAAAGTTTCGTCTGATCATCCCCTACAAGGTGATATTTTTCAAAATTTCGACAGATCAGTAATTTTTAGGTAACGATGCTTTCCATTTCCACCGTTCTAAACTTAATCAAATTCAGGAAAAAAAGCCCTTCTACTTTTCAAATTTTTATTTCTGAAACTAAACGTCGCATGTAAAAACTGTAAAGAGAAAAAAGTTTCGTCTGATCATCCCCTACAAGGTGATATTTTTCAAAATTTCGACAGATCAGTAATTCCTACATAACGATGCCTTTCATTTTCACCGTTTCAAATTTAATCAAATTCAGGGGAAAAAGCCCTTCTACTTTTCAAATTTTTATTTCTGAAACTAAACGTCGCACGTAAAAACTGTAAATAGAAAAAAGTTTCGTCTGATCATCCCCTACAAGGTAATATTTTTCAAAATTTCGAAAAATAAATAATTTTTAAGTAACGATGCCTTTCATTTCCACCGTTCCAAATGTAATCGAATTAAAAAGAACCGTTCTAAAATTCCGACTTCCGACATTTTCTTTCCTTCTCTTTTTGATATCGCAGCATAGGTACCTACCTATGAAATTATATCGTTCCGGATTCCATCCTTGCTCTTCAAAGCAGCCTCCTCATCGCGCCTCGTTCTAAAAAAAAAAAAAAACCAACCGAAACCGAACGATACAAAATTTTCTTCGAAACACACGTTCATTTCATTCTCAAGCCATTCGGCAATACAACCAACAAACACAGAACACCAAAAATCGTAAAATCAACGTGAAATTCATTCCTCCTCCACGTCGCGACAGAATCAAATCCTTCCAATTCGTGATTCAATTCCAGCCACAAAACTATAAAAAAAACACAGAGCTGGCTCCACATTGCAGCACATCCTTCAATTAAGAACCGTGCCGTTGCTGCGATAACAGTCAGCGTTGTTAACATAATCCTTTCTCGACAAATTCGAGAAATTACAAACGAACTTCGTTTAACGAAAAGTTCTCCTACGAAAGTCTACCGTAGAAGTCGTATTGCAAAAAGTTGCAATCGTGAGTTGAAATCGTGACGAAATCGCGAACGTACCTAAAATCACGGTCGCTCGTCCGACGAACTTCGTCGAACGCCTCACGGACGGCGTTATAGTCAATTTTAGGCCAGAGAAATATATCTCGCTCGCAATTTCGAAATGTGTCATTCTACGAAGAAAGTGGGCCGCGTCGTGTTTTCCCGAGGATCGAGGGCGCCGACGAAAAATGATGAATCGACGAGGACGTTCGGCGTTTCATTGAAAGTCCGCTCCGTGAATCATCGCGCTTCGCATCGAATGACGAGACGGCGAATAAACGGATTAATAAGTGCATAGCTGAGCTGCAATTAGGTTTCGTTACTACTCGAACGAGATGGTCATTGATAAGTACAAATTAATAATACGTGGATGACACATCGCGGCGTGTAGCTGACGAAATCATTTCAGCGTAACTGAAAAGTCCGGCACTATGCCAATACGAACGCGAAAATATATTGCGGCAGCTCGGTGCACAATTGTATCGAAGACGCGGACTGTCATAGATAATAGACAGCGTGATAGCCAGTTCGACAGTCTTCTTTTGTTACTCGTTCGGTCGTTTATCACCAACCGAGTGATGTACGTGACAGTGCAGGCTCGTTTTCGTTGAAATAATGCGATTATCCACGTTGGACTCGCCAAAGGTAATTAAACCGTTTCGATTGGGTCGTGTATCAAGTTCTTTGGGTCTTCCTCTGGCGAATCCAGGAATCCGGGACAGAAATCCAGGTGAATACTTGATAAGGTGAATTCTCGAAAAGGTGAATACTCGAAAAGGTGAACTTTTCCGACGAACTTGTAACTCTTCAATTTTTTATTTTCGAAACCAAGCGTCCTACGAATAAAATGTAAAGAGAAAAAAGTTTCGTCTTATCATCCCCTATGAGGTCATATTTTTCAAAGTTTCGAAAAATAAGTAATTCTTAGGTAACGATGCTTTTCATTTCCGCAGTTCCAAATTTAATCGAATTCAGGGAAAAAAGGCCTTCCACGTTTCGAATTTTTATTTTCGAAACCAAGCATCCTACGAATAAAATGTAAAGAGAAAAAAGTTTCGTCTGATCATCCCCTATGAGGTCATATTTTTAATAATTTTGACAAATAATTAATTGATGCCTAACGATGCTCCTCATTTCCACCGCTCCAAAGGCAATCGAATTCAGAGGAAGAGAAAGGTCTCATAGGTTTCGAATTTTTATCTCTGAAACTAAATGTCATACGTACAAACTGTAAATAGAGAAAAGTTTCGTCTTATCATCCCCTACAAGGTGATATTTTTTAAAATTTCGACAGATCAGTGATTCCTAATTAACGATACTTTCCATTTTCACCGTTTCAAATTTAATCAAATTCAGAGAAAAAAGGCCTTCCACTTTTCGAATTTTTATTTCTGAAACTAAACGTCGTATGAACAAACTGTACAGAGAAAAAAGTTTCGTCTGAT
>NW_026534326.1:568555-569060 GCF_026225885.1 Hylaeus anthracinus | reverse complement strand
AGAGAAAAAAGTTTCGTCTGATCATCCCCTACAAGGTGATATTTTTTAAAATTTCGAAAAATAAGTAGTTTTTAGTTAACGATGGTTTTCATTTTCACTGTTCCAAATTTAATCGAATTCAGGGAGAAAAGCCTACCGAGACTTGACACAAATTTAACCGTGGAAACTGACTACAGCAATCTCTCGCTACGTCGCCTACGCTCCACTTCTGTCAGCTTCCATCTTTCTCTGGAGTGATCATCAAGTAAACGAATAAAAGAAATTAATGCAATGGATACAAAATAAATAAATGAAATAAAAGTGAAATTCATGAATTGAATATGAAATTCATGAATGAAATAAATATGAAATAGACGTCTCACGTATAAAATAAATGAATGAAACGGATACAAAATAAATAAATGAAATGAACGTGAAATTCATGAATTGAATATGAAATTCGCGAACGAAATAAACGTAAAAGAAATAAATGAAATAAATATGAAATGGATGTGTCACATATAAG
>NW_026534326.1:564884-568545 GCF_026225885.1 Hylaeus anthracinus | reverse complement strand
TCGCGAACGAAATAAACGCAAAAGAAATAAATGAAATAAATATGAAACGGACGTGTCACATATAAGATAAATGAATGAAATACGTACGAAATGAATAACGCGGAAGTAACCGAAGCAATTTCCCGTGTTTCAGAGGAGAGAGGAGGCGAATGCTTCGGAACGTCTGTGACTGCGAAACAACCATAATCAGGCGTACTATCGACCCAGCGATCGTCTCGAGCACCTCCGTTCGAGGATCAACCATTCAACGAGGACTGCCACCAACCGAGGGACCCGAATCGGTGAGTGATTCGACGTTAAGTTCCTCAAACTCTTGCTTACGGTCTCGCGCAGCGTCAGCGTGTTTAACACTTCATCGCTCTTCGACGTGCATTTTCGCCTGTGTCTGTACGTTGGGTAGAGGACGACCGGCGATCGTGCCAATTGTTCTAGATAGTAGAGAATAGAAACTGGTCCATCGGTCCGTTCACCAAGTCGCGATTCGACGGCGAGTGCCATAAGCGGTGGCCGACACGTGGTTGCACGTGCTGCACGTGGCTGGTATTCCAATGTATCAACAAGTGTCGCTTAGCCGCCAGGATACAGCAACGACGCACTCTGGATTCCGATGAACCCGGTTGAATCATTCGACGCCTAATCGAACATCTTAGGCAATTATTTTTTGTACTTCTTTCTTATGGAGAAGAGAGAAGGAAAAATAATTGGATAAGATGTTCGATTCTTCTTTCTTATGGAAAAACACTTGGCCTGTAACGACTTGAAAATTGTACGCAAGACATTGGACACGTTTTTACACGAATGAAATGGGAGAAGTGTGTTCGTTAGATTTTTGAAAAATATCAGCTCACAGGGGATGAGGAGACGAAACTTTTTTGTATTTGGAGCCGACTCGTAGAATGCTTAGTTTCGAAAATAAAAATTGAAACGTTGGATGTTTGATGGAAAAATTGAAGTTTGGGAAGAAGGTCTTTTTAAGGTTCTAATTTTTATGTCTGAAATGAAACGTCGTATGAAGAAATTGTATATAGAGGAAAAGTTCCGTCTTATCGTTACCTATTAGCTGATATTTTGTTTGAATTCGATTGCTCGACTGTTGTTTGGTTTTTCGTTATGACAATAACAATAGGATCAGACCGATACGAGATCTCAGGAAAAATGTCTCTCAAGTTTCGAATTTTTATTTCTGAAACTGAACGTTGTATGAACAAACTGTACAGAGAAAAAAGTTTCGTCTTGTCGTCCCCTGTAAGGTGATATTTTTCAAAATTTCGACAGATCAGTAATTTTTGAGTAACGATGCTTTCCATTTCTGCCGTTTCAAATTTAATCGAATTCAGGGAAAAAAGGTTAATCAAGTTTTGAATTTTTATTTCTGAAACTGAACGTTGTATAAACATACTGTTAATAGAAAAAAGTTTCGTCTTATCGTTCCCTGTAAGGTGATATTTTTCAAAATTTCGAAAGATCAGTAATTTTTGAGTAACGGTGCTTTCCGTTTTTACCGTTCCAAATTCAATCAAATTCAGGGGAAAAAGGCCTTCCACTTGTCGAATTTTTATTTCTAAAACTAAACGTCGTATGAACAAACTGTAAAGAAAAAGAAGTTTCGTCTTATCGTCCCCTCTAGGGTGATATTTTTCAAATTTCGAAAAATAAGTAATTTTTAGGTAACGATGCTTTTCATTTCCGCAGTTTCAAATTTAATCGAATTCAGAGAAAAAAGGCCTTCCACTTTTCAAATTTTTATTTTTGAAACTAAACGTCGTATGAACAAACTGTAAAGAAAGAAAAGTTTTGTCTTATCGTCCCCTAAAAGGTGATATTTTTCAAAATTTCGAAAGATCAGTAATTCCTAAGTAACGAAGCTTTCCATTTTCACCGTTTCAAATTTAATCAAATTCAGGGGAAAAAGGCCTTCCACTTGTTGAATTTTTATTTATGAAACTAAACGTTATATAGACAAACTGTAAATAGAAGAAAGTTTCGTCTTATCGTCCACTATAAGGTGATATTTTTCAAAATTTCGAAAAATAAGTAATTTTTGAGTAACGATGTTTTCCATTTCTGCCGTTTCAAATTTAATCGAATTCAGAGAAAAAAGGTTAATCAAGTTTTGAATTTTTATTTCTGAAACTAAACGTCATATGTAAAAACTGTAAATAGAAAAAAGTTTCGTCTGATCATCCCCTATCAGATGATATTTTTCAAAATTTCGAAAAATAAGTAATTTTTAGGTAACGATGCCTTCCATTTCCACCGTTTCAAATTTAATCAAATTCAGAGAAAAAAGCCCTTCCACTTTTCGAATTTTTATTTCCAAAACTAAACATCGTATGACCAAACTGTAAATAGAAAAAAGTTTCGTCTTGTCGTCCCCTATAAGGTGATATTTTTCAAAATTTCGACAGAACAGTAATCCCTAATTAACGATGCTTTCCATGTTCACGGTTTCAAATTTAATCAAATTCAGGGAAAGAAGGCCTTCCACTTTTCGAATTTTTATTTCCAAAACTAAACATCGTATGACCAAACTGTAAATAGAAAAAAGTTTCGTCTTATCGTCCCCTACAAGGTGACATTTTTCAAAATTTCGACAGATCAGTAATTCCTACATAACGATGCGTTTCATTTCCACCGTTTCAAATTTAATCAAATTCAGAGAAAAAAGCCCTTCCACTTGTCGAATTTTTATTTCTGAAACTCAAAGTTACATAAACAAACTGTAAATACAAAAAAGTTTCGTCCGATCATCCCCTACAAGCCTATATTTTTTTAAACCTCACACCTGTACCCATCTTCCAACTCCCAGCAAAAATCTTCCCGCAGTCAACGAATGAAGCCTGACTGACTGCGCGTCAGGTCCAGACAAGTCCGCTTCTTATCAATGAAATCGACAATGTTCCCGTACCCGAGTCCCCTAACCGGGGCGACCGTCGTTTCGGAATCCGACTCGAACACCCGAACGTGAGTCGTACGGTGTCTGGAATCCCGCAACCGTGTCGCGCAGCGTCCAGGTACGCCTGGACGCGTGATCGCGATCGTAGCGAATGAAAAACGCCGGGAAAACCGTCAAAGAGAAGGAGAAACGCGAGTTGTCGCGCGGGTCGTTCCCGTGCTGGTCGCGCGACATGGCGTGTGCTCGTCGTTTCTTTTACCCTCCTCCTTCTTCTTTTTTTTTTTTTAATTCACAACGCGTCGAGCTACGCCAGAGAAAGGAGACAGCAAGAACGAAGCGCCAGAAACGTGGGTCTACCCTGTCTTCCACACGGGCCCCAAGAGATCTCCCCCCCTTCGGTCCCACCCCTCGTTCACCACGCGTTGCAGCGCGCGCAGGTGTGCGCGGAACGGTCCTCTCCCGCGCTGGAGGGGGCCCCCCGTGCCGGTCGAGCGAGCGCACACAAACACAGTCACGCGTGGTACGACGCGGCGAGGGGTGGGAGCGGAGAGGGCGGAGAGGGCTGGGAAGAGGAGAGAGAGAGAGGAGGAGGAAAGGGAGAACCTGTGCCCGGGCCCAACAGGCCCCCGATCTGTGGGAACTGTTCGGCTCGCGAGCTTCCCACGATACGCTCCGGCTGCCGGCCGTGCACGAGCTGCTCAGGGTTCACTCGGCCCCGTCTCTCTCTCTCTCTCTCTCTCTCTCTCTCTCTCTCTCTCTCTCTCT
>NW_026534326.1:563094-564874 GCF_026225885.1 Hylaeus anthracinus | reverse complement strand
TCTCTCTCTCTCTCTCTCTCTCTCTCTCTCTCTCTCTCTCTCTCTCTCTCTCTGCTCCTCTCCCCCCGCCACACCCTGACCAACACCCTGGACAGACTCGCGGGCCGTCGTAATGGGACGCACCGGAGGGGAGAAGGACGGTACCGCGTATAAGTACCGTCGCGATCCCCACCCGACGACCCAAAAGCAACTCGAACACGGTAGCGAACGCACAGCGGACGCATTCCGTTCAGAGGGCACGCAAGCGAGCGCAGTGACAGCGCCAACGACGGTATATAGATCACGCGAGAACTCGTCGCTTAGGAACGTCCACGGGGACGCTTATACGATAGAGAGTCGAGTGCTGGACTGCTCTCACTGATTCGCGAACAAAGTGAAAAGCGAGAGACGGCAGCTCGTTACACGGAAAGTATGGCGCCGCATACCAGTTGCAGTCCGGTCGGTGGCGTCGAGTACGAAGAACCGGTGTCGAGGACTTATCAGTACAGGAAGGTGATGAAGCCCATGCTGGAGCGCAAACGCAGAGCGAGGATCAACCGGTGCCTGGACGAGCTCAAGGACCTTATGGTGACCGCTCTCCAGGCCGAAGGGGAGAACGTGGCCAAATTGGAGAAGGCCGACATCCTCGAGCTCACCGTTCGTCATCTGCACACCCTCAGAGCAGCCAGGAGGCTCACCTTGACCCCGGAGAACAGCTACGCGGACAGATTCAGGGATGGGTTCACTCAGTGCGCTCAGGAGGTGTCCTCGTTCCTCTCCACACCTGTGGCCGCAAACGTTCATCCCGCTGCCGGGGCGCAGCTGATGAGACATCTCGGCGGATGCCTCAGAAGGCTGGACGGACCATCCTCGGAGCCGTTTGGGAACTCCGGAGATGCCTTTGGAGACGTCGCGTCTGTGGAGTCCGCACCTGCCAGCCCGAACAAGGTCAAGGTACCTAGGAACGTTTACACGCCGCCGCAGAGTCCCGTCAGTGTGGCCAGCTGTTTCGGCGATGCTTTGGACATGGCCAATCCTGTTTGGAGACCTTGGTGATGGAGAACTCGACGGACGCTCGCGGTACGCCGAGAGACGTCGGAGAACACTCGAGGAATTTTAAGAGGCCTCGAGAAGCCGCTCGATCGGTTTGAAATTTTCGCGTCGAACGCGCCGGTTTTGGATTCGTCGGTGGCCAGGGTTCGAGAGACGGCGAATACTTTTTAAGAACGTTCGCGTCTCGACTCGTTTCGTCTGTAGTATTTAATTATTTAAGAAGCTCTTCCGATAACGATCGAAGGTGGAAATCGATGTCTTCCGTGCGTTTTATATTGTTCGACTTCCGTCGAGGTATTTCGAACTACGAGTCGGGTATAGTATATATTGATGGTTAGCGTATAGAATCGGAGTTTCTCTTTTTCTATGGTTTCTGTTGTACATAGGTGACCGAAGCTTTAAGTGATGTCTGTGATAGGGTTCGATTTTGTACCTGAAATAATTATTTCCAACGCGAGATAGAACGATTATTATTATATAGATTATGGACTGTTATGTTTAAGAAACGATACGATGGTATGTTTTGTTTTTTTTTTTTTTTTTTTTTGTTTGGTTAGACCGATCGCCGCACGAAACATTAATAAATGAATTATTTTAAGCCCAGACAGTGAGTTCTGCTTTATTTGTTTCGACCTGCCTCTACGTTTCTCCATAAGGATGATCGAACATTATGTTATTCATTAGATTATTCATTTTATTATTCATTTTATTATCCATTACATTATTCATTTTATTATTCATTTTATTA
>NW_026534326.1:545985-563084 GCF_026225885.1 Hylaeus anthracinus | reverse complement strand
TTATTCATTACATTATTCATTACATTATTCATTACATTATTCATTTTATTATTCATTACATTATTCATTACTTTATTCATTTTATTATTCATTTCATTATTCCTTACATTATTCATTACATTATTCATTTATTATTCATTCTCGTTTATATTTCCTATGAATTATTCAAACCCCATCCAGTGAATTCTCGTTTATTTATTCCGATCTCCGTCTCTTCAATTTTTTTGTAAGATACATTTCATTCCTGGTTTCATCATTCATTTTCATCGATATCTTTGCACAGTGTAAAACAGTCCTTGGTAGGCGTCTGTTTATTTATTCGGGCTAATCTTCAACTTGACGAATTTTTACGTGGTTTTTATGCATTTATAATGAACTTTGATTAAATTAATTATAAATGAATTTGAATTTCCCGCGGGAAATTAGTGCCGCCATCTCGCGGTGAATAGACCGAAGTATCTTCGGAGTTCGATCAGCGCCTCTATCGGGAAAACGCTCAAGTTTCTCCTCAATAATTCTCTTTTTCCCTGCTAGATGGCGCCATTTTTACCATAAGGTGGTATATAGTGTAGGGTTATTTATCGATTTTTTACATGTACTTTACTTCACATTTAATTGTTTGTAATTGGGTTTGAGCACGGCAGATTTTAATTGCGTTTTCTTTTATCGCGCATGTTTATCTTTTATAGCTCATTTTTCAGTTAGTAGCAATTATTTTTAACATTCCCTTAACAACCACCATTGTTCAGTTCAGACGTATTTTTAATCAGCTCCTTGAATTCAAATTGTTAATCTTAATTTATTGTTTTTGTTCAAATAAATCATCTTGTCGATAAAGTTCGGTTTTATGTTCGTGTTCGTTATTCTTTTATGTAGAATCCCTGCAATAGAGTGTAAAATGGTGTCATCTGGCAGTGAATAAAGAAACCATCAAGAACAAACTTGAACGTTTTCGCGATAGAGGCGCTGATCAAACTACGTAAAATAGTTTTCCACCTTCGCACCGCTAGATGGCTAGCGATTCGAATTAAACTTTAATAACGAATATTTACGGTAATTTAAGTAAATAGCCTGTAAACATTTCTGTATTTGCACCTGCATGAATTATTTTACACTCCAACGTTACGTAATTTAATTATGTAAATTATATCGAGAAATGTTCAAATTTTGTTTATTTGGTTGCCTCTATGCTCAGGTCACTTTACAAATGCCTTTAGTTTGAATAGTCCCTAAAAAATTAATATCATTTGTTGCTCGAAAATTATTTGGAAAACATTATATACCTAAAGCTAAATTCTGAGCATATGTTTAATAAAAAAAAATCATTCCTCAAGTTTCGTTTCCTATTCTTCCTATCGCTACCACGATAAAACTATTATCCAAAGATCATAACTCCCATTACAATCCATATTTATATTCTTTCGAACAACGCTAATTAAAAAGTCAACGCAGACTTTTATTGTTGATATCGAGATACTTGAAAAAATAAAAATCCTTCATCGACATCCTATATTTTAATTAACATTGATCGGAACATCATAATTTTTTACCTATAGAGGTCATTTATTAGCGATAGGTTAATCTAAATTACTTTTGTTCGAATAGTTACCAAAGTTCAAATATTTTAATTGGTTTAATTACATCGTAAAGCAAGAAGATGCTCGTTGAGAAGAGAGAGAAACGATACTAGTGACTTTCTGGAGATGTTTTGCAGCAAAAAGAAATTAATGCGACCAGGTGATATATACATTCTCTTTTGAGGTTATAGGACGATCCATACATATTTTACCGAATGCTTCTAATGGTATGCTAGAATCATCGATAGTTTATTCTTTGTACCTTTTAATCTTCACTTTCGACAACTGAAAAATATTTCAATTTAATTTTTATAGACTCCTTATGTCATCTTTCATGAGTTTTTAATGATATTAATTTTAATTTCATGATTTTTCTTCATTTATCCATAAACACTTGCATTATTCCTTTCCTGGAAAAAAAAATGGCTTTGTCCTTGGATCCTAGGAAAGTTAATTGCATCAAATTTTACATTTTATTTCGATGAATCAAACAGTAAAATACTTGTCTTCCAACTAATTCTTCCTTAATTTTATCAATAAGAATCTCCACAGTATCTACTATAACTAATATGTAACTAATGTTTCGTTCCTTATCCGTAGGTAATCCCCAATTTCAAACATTTTAACCGGATCTTCGTAAATCAATTCTGGCAATTCTCTTGTATCCCTGGCTGACTTCCTATCCTTTTTCTTGACCGTGGATCTCGAGTAAGTATTCAATCTCCCCTTGGTCGTCGATTCCTTGATGTTTACTTGTTATTTGTATCACAAGAGCCGTTAGTATTTCATTTCAATTTCTTTTTAGGTGCAGTAAGTGTCTCCTTACTATATTTGGATTTTGAATACTTTCTCGGAGCATCTCCTGAAGATATTTCCATCTCTATCATATCCTTACTTCCTTGAATGTTTTACCAACAGCCAGCACAACATTGCATGGATGAAGATTGTTCACAAATAAGATCAGATAAATGATTCTCCACTACTTTGTTTCCATACCTGCCTCTGTAATTCTTTGGCATCCCCATTGGAAATGCCACTAGTCCACTGGAAAGTAGATAAAACATAGCAATATTTTCTGTAGCCACAGCAAAACCTACCAATGATACTTCTCCAACTACAATAAAACACCAACGAAATCTTGAGAATGCCCAAACACGTGAAACTAATATACACGTTGTGCCCCAGATGTTACAGATTGTTCGAGATGGACGTAATAGCGTACAACCATCGCGAGATCGCGAGCATCGCGAGCAGCATCGATGGAGGTGACATCGAGGGCCAGTACGAGCCCGATGTGGAGGAAATACTGCCCTACATCGACATCGACCGCAATTACTTAACCATCGATCAGCTAACCGACTTGGACGATGAGAAAGGGTCGATGCCCTTCAGGAGGAGCCTTTTCCCCAACGTGGGGCCCTACATCTCCTTCCAATCCTTCGACGTCAAGGGCCCCATAGTGCCCTACGAAGTAACCAGACACATGAAGTGGCGTCTGAGCACTATCACTCCCTTAATCGTGCGACGCACCCTGGTGAACTCAGGCTTTCGTCTGATGAAAAAGTCACAGGAGTGGTGCGGCACTTGGGGCAAGCACATGAAGTCTGCCTGCTTCAAGACCCTGAAGGAGTCGCAAAAGGTGAACCATTTCCCTGGAACCTTCCAAATAGGCAGGAAGGACCGCCTCTGGCGCAATCTCAGCAGAATGATGGCGAAGCACGGGAAAATCGAGTTTGGTTTCGTTCCAAGGACTTACATACTACCTCAGGACCTTCGTTGCTTCAGGCAGGTCTGGGAGAAGTCTGGCAACAAGGAGAAATGGATCATAAAGCCACCAGCGTCTGCTAGGGGAACTGGGATCAAGGTGGTGCACCGCTGGTCGCAAATACCAAAGAAACGTGCTGTGGTCGTCCAACAGTACCTGTCCAAACCAAAACTCATCAGCGGGGCAAAGTTCGACCTGCGTCTCTACGTCCTCGTTACGAGCTTCAATCCCTTGAGGATATACATATACCCTGATGGGCTCGTTCGATTCGCCTCTGTCAAGTACACAGACGACATAAACTACCTCAGCGACCGTTTTATGCACCTGACTAATTACAGCATCAACAAAACCAGTGCCACGTATACCAGCAATGACTGCGTGGACTCCTGTTCAGGCCACAAGTGGACCTTGAAAACGTTGTGGTCGTACCTCGAGAGGGAACACGTGAACGTATCTAAACTGTGGGCGTCCATGAAGGACATAGTGGTTAAGACGATGATCGCAGGGGAATCGTCCATAAATACTCTATCAAGGACAAACATATCGTCGAGGTACTGTTGCTACGAGCTGTTTGGAGTGGATATTCTCCTAGATGAGAATCTGAAGCCTTGGTTGCTAGAGGTAAACATCTCGCCATCGTTGCAGTCGTCCTCGCCCCTGGACATCGCTGTGAAAGGGCCACTAATTAAGAACGTATTTAACATAGCTGGATATCAACTGCCGCATACTCTTTCCACCGAAGAAGAGGAGAAGCTGGCGAGAAAGTACCAATTGGACGTCGTGTGTCAGGACTTTAGGCTGCACAGGGCCGATCTCAGTTACCAGGAACGACACAAGCAATCCTTGTACGCTAATGTAAAAAACAGAGAAGATTATCTGGACGATATAATTAAGGATCTCACTCCCGACGATGTTAGACACTTGATTATGTACGAGGACGAGCTAACGCAGCTCGACAAGTTCGAGCAAATATTCCCTACGATCGATAGCTACGAATACCTGCAGTATTTCGACGTTCCAAGGTATTACAACATGCTGTTCGACGCTTGGGAAGTGAGGTACGGTGATAATCGAGAGAAGGGCATATCGAGATTGCAGAAGCTCTGCGAAACAAAGTATCATCTGGAGCAGCAGCTGGATTCTTAGGGCGAATTAAATATGTAAAATTGTGTCGTTAACGTCTTCCACTTTATCGAGACAAGTGACTAACGGTGCGAAGACTTTTCCTTTTATATATATATATATATGCTATACACCACCTTGTTATACATGAATCGTCATGGTACTATTGTACTGTGGAAACGAACGCATCATGTGCCTTTTACACGGTTGTGCAACATTTGTTTCGATGTATTAAACTCTTGTCTAAATAAATCATTTTACAAGAAACAACGGAATCTACGTATGCAGGATGTTCCAGAATTATTGTGAGAACCGGAAAGTGGGGTAGCTGAGACGATATTGCATCGTTTTTTTAATTATCAATGGAAAACGAAGTAGAATAATTATTACAGATTATAACTTGTTACGTTTAAGAAACGATACGCCAGCATTTTTTTTTTTCAGACCGATTGCGACAGGAAACATTAATAAATGAATTATTTTAACCCTATCCAGTGGATTCTCCTTTGTTTATTCCAATCTCTATCTCTATGTAGTATAAAATAAAGTCTCTGGTAGGCGTCTGTCTGTTCGGGCTAATCTTTAGAATAACTTGACGAATTTTTATGTGGTTTTTACTCTTTTTACAATGAACTTTGATTAAATTAATTATAAATGAATTTAAATTTCCCGCGGAAAATTAATGTCGCCATCAACTATTTTTCTCAATTCAGGTCCATATGCCCTGGTCAAGTGATACAAATCTTATACAATATAGGAACTTACTACTAGTGATAACTATATGGGAGTTTAAGTCAGCGCCTCTATCGGGAAAACGCTCAAGTTTGTCCTCGATAGTTCCTTTTCTTCCGAGGCGCTGACCAAACTCTGTAAAATAGTTCCACCTTCACACCGCTAGATGGCTATCAATTCGAATTAATATTTAATAACGAATATTTACAGTAAAGTGAATAGCATAAACATTAAAATTGCTTTCTGGTTAAGCAATACGTGTGTTAATTAATACTCGAGAATAAATCCCAGTGCTGTAAACAATGTCTCAGTGCACCCAAGTTCGTAGCGATAATAGTTACTACTGCTGTTACTAGACAGGCAATGAAGTATACGCACGACTAGAAAAAAAGTACCTTACCCCTGCAGAATTTTACAAATATATTCATGATTTAAAGATAAATATAGGACAACGTATAGAGACAATATACAAGTATAGACAGTATATAAATAATGACAAATGTATTCATAATTTCGCGCTCGTAACTACAATAGCCATAGCACCTCTCCTGTTGCCATGGATACGGTACTGCTAACGGTCGTTCTTCACGCGCATGCTCCGACGTGCTTCGAATGTCTAGTACCGGTGGTGGGGGACACACCGTTCGTTACTGTTCGTTACGTTACGAATTCGCGACCAGTACAACGTGACAACGGCCATGTTCACAGCAAACAGTTGATTCGTGACGAGTATTATAAAATTAACGATAATGAGATTCCGTTCGTTGAACATTTGTACATGCGGATGAACTACGCATCGCTTCGTCAATGAAGGGGTTAACTCAAGATGCAAACACCGCTCAGGTAAATACTCAAGAATTACTTAGGTTATGTAGCTACTTGTTGTTCAGCTTTTAGAACTAAAATTATGTGCGTATGTAGGGTGATTTGCGTCAAGAGTACCACGTTGTCTTGTAACGGACTATCAGGAACTGCGAGCAATCATGCCTGGACGAGATATCATGATTCGACCCGGAGAGCGATTAACACGTGGAGAGATCAACGTGCAACCGTGGATGGAGAAGAAATCAACGCCGATCTTCGAGACAAAGGTAAGTACGTTATGTTTGTAAGAGTCGCATGTTTGCGAAGGACGGCGCGGACGTGCTTGATACTTGTGAAAACTTGTTTCAAATCACCCCCCGAACCACCCCTTTCAAGGACCTCCAACATTTTTGGGACATCCTGTATAATTGTATCCCACCGCCCGTCACCTATTCATATCTCATACAGTCATGCCCTCGTTCTCTCCCTTTGGTCCATTGGAACCTAGCTGTGCTCCGCCCCTTATTCTGATTGGTCCAGTTCCTTTCCCTTCTTCGAGATCGAACCATTCTCCTTTCACACATCCGGAATGTGGTGGCGACTATCGCGCTCAACTGTCGCTTCTCATTGGAGGATTTCCTATTGGTTGCACACGACATCCTATCGGATCGCGAGTTTCCCCTTCAGCGTTTTTACCGAGTTCGCGTTTTTATACGTGAACTTATTATCTACCCATGTGTTACATTTCGTAACTTGCTTATCAGAATTACACTCTGCCCTTGGGTAGTTCTGGGGTAGTGCATGAATATGATCTTTCATTAATGTTAATTTTTTAAAGAAACAATCGATTTATTAACGACGATTATAATATTTGTGCCTCCTCTTCCTCCCTTTCCTCTTACTTCGCTTCTGTTCTCGCCATACGTGTAAACTGACTTCTTTTTTTAGCCGTGGAGTTTTAGTGGGTATTCCCCTCAATCTGAGGGGCGAGTCCCACACTACCCCCTCCGTCGAGGGGGTGTGCGTAAATGCATTTCTCCACATTATAGATAAAAAAAAAAAAAAAAATGCCATCTATCGGCAACTAGGAACAAAATCTGGCATCGCCGAATAAATAGTTGATGGTGTAGCCAAAATGATGGATCATTCCAAAATGATTAAAACCGATGAACCGTATTTTCAATACGTAGAAATGGTCAAGGACTCCCTTGTGGAGATTCAGCGAAAAATTTCTGCAATCAGGAAATTTCTTGGTGGCCAAAAGAGGGAAGCTCTTAAACACACTAGGTTAGTTTTTTAGCTTCTGTCAGTGACTTGGTATTGTCCATAATAACCTGACCTGCGTATAGAAACGAATCCGAGACTCTGGAAGACACAAGAATCTTGTACGAGCACTTGCTGAAAGAACTCATGAAAATGGAACAGTCATTCGAAGAACATCTTTTACATTTAAAGATTGATTTGGTAGTGGCTGCAAAGGCTCGCATGCAACCACCGAGCCACCTAAATTTTCGAGAAATAAGAAAAGCATTTAGTATGTCCACCTGTTGCGTTGTATCGGATGAAACCGAGGAGGAAATATTCTGCCGTTGCACTTGGCAAAACGTTCCAAAATGGAGCCTAGAGAACACTAGAAATATTCTGCTCGAGTCAAAAGACGCTTCGAAATCAGAGTTCAGTGAGACCGATTTGAAATTTAAGCAAGACATGATTTGCCTTCGTAGGAAAGTGTTTTCCTTACCAAAAAATCCAAGTAAACTGTAAGTACCGAAGGCTTATTCCTTTTATCATTCTCAGACCTAAGACAAATGACACCATAATAATTCTAAAATAATTTTTCCTAGAACGAGGGCTACTGGAACAACCATTGAACAACCAAACTCATCCAAAGTCAACGATTTCACCGAAATTCTCAAGCAAAAACACAGTTTTCCTCTTGAAAACTTAACGTCCAAGTTAAGCAATCTGAAACTTATCGAAGGAAAATTTAAGACTTGCAACACGTGGTTGAAGTTCTTAGATATCCATGGAAATCAGTATTCATCCAAATGGCATTCGGTGCTTTGCCCTCAAATAGAAAAGATTCTAAAAAAGCGTCTCGTACCGGTAATACATTTAAATCCCCACGCAACCTTGAATTTCATGTCAGAGATTCGAGAGAATGGAGCAAACTTTTTATTGCTAAAAGAAGACTTGATTCCATTGTTAGCACACGCCGCGAACGCTTCGTGGCTGACAAGTTGGAAGATGCAGTTGCACGCAGAACATGGAAAGGATGTGGCTGCTAGGTTGATACAAGCCTTTTGGCGTGGGTATTGGGTAAGTAATAACTTTCACGATGAGTTACTATCAGCAGTACTATTTATATTCATACAAATAATCATTCCACATACATAAATCATGAGAGAATGTCTCTTCTTCGATTAAAATACTTAAATAATATATTAATTATAGGTGATAGTATTTATATTTATAAATAACTAATCGCTGTAAGAATATTTCAATGATACCTTTTACAATCGTTTGGTATCAGCAATACCGTTCATATTTATACAAACAATCATCTTACATACATAAACAATGAATCAATGTATTTTCTGAGATTTATCCCATGAGAATACTTCTTACATCTTACTAAAAACTGCTCTGTCCATAGTTGCGCAAAAGAAAACTAGATTCAGATCGCCTCTACATAGCAGCCAGCCTCCTGTGGTTGTCCTGGATCACCCTGAAGAAGAAGAGAGAAATCCACAAGCGTTACTTAACGCACATGCTGACGTCCATGCAAGCTACTCGAGAGCTTTCGCTGAAGCTAAGCAAAGACTTCAGTTCAATAATCCAAGAGCCCCACGTGGTTCTGCAATTACCTTCCATTGGTTACCCTTTGGAGATGAGGAGAACCTTCACCTCAAAGACCCTCGCGTTCCTGGAGAACACCACGAGCTTGAGGATCTGCTTCGTCTGCAATCCCAAAGCTGAGGTGATCTACATCCTCCCTGTGAAGCCTACCAGGGATCTATTAACCATGTACAGCGATTTTATCGAGTCCATGTTCCCAGGGACGGATGTAGCTAAACGTATCACCTTCGTAGCTCTCTCTCAAGCGGAGACCTTCCGTGGATGCAGCATGAATCTCTCGAGAATATTGCATTGCTCCGAAGAGTCCCTCAAGGAGATCAGAAGGAAGATCACCGATAAACCTGCCTATTTTCTACCTTGGATCATCGACGAATGCGACATGAGATTGGCTGGGAACCTCGACGTAGCCTTGTTGAGTCCTGGCATGGAGCTGCAGCGCAGATTTCTCAACATGTCCCAGATGTCCGAGATGATTGAGAATCTTGGGCTCCTGCAGCCGCCTCATGCTAAGAATATACACGATTATGAGACCCTTTGCGAGACTTTGGCACAGTTGATAGTACTTCATACGGAAGTTTGTGTGTGGCTATTGAGATTGAACTTTGGATCCAAGAGCAAGCACTGCGGACTGTTTCTGATTAATCATATCAGCGTTCCATTTATGCCGATATTGAGAAGGGAGAGGGAGAAAGCTGGCAATGGATGGATGGTACACTTCAGTTTGAGGGAGGAGTTCCTTGAGAAATTAAGGGAACACCTACCTAGAGTTGTGTACAGCCTAACTCAGCTCTCAAAGGTTTATACTTGTTGGAATGAGTTCTATGGTCATGTGCAGAAGTTTGGTTGTCTGCTCCAAGCAGTTCCCGAGGAGAAGCAGTCCAATATCATTACGGTATGCTTCTTTGTTCCTGAGAAAACGACTAAGGAGGAAGTTAGGTGGCTGGGAACTGCTGATAAAATACATTTGGGTATGTACACATATGCAGTCGGTGTAATAAGTATTCGTACAGGAACCAATTCAAAATCAAACTTGATATATTTACTTTATTAACAAGTTTTAGGGAAAAAATTAATTAACCAATATTTCTGCATACTTTTAATGTTAACCTCTTATTTTTCTTATTAGTTTTATTTTAAATTGGTTGTTGTACGAATACTTTCTATATACTTATACTTTATAATTTATATAATAAATATTGAATTGTAACGCACTGATTTCGATTATAGAAAACAACGGTTCGCTGCCTGTTTACATGATGCCTCAGACGTCCTTGGATGTGGCGAAATTCGAGCCAGTGGCAAACAAGTTCGCCAAAGGAATGCAAACAGAGGGATACTTCGGCTACTTGACTGTTGACTTCTACTGCCATACGCAGAAGCGGGATGAAAAACTAATTGTCGTGGTTTTGAATGTTTATCCTTATTATTCCCACGCGCAGAGTTACGTAGACTGGATGAAAGCTGCCATAGGAGGGACGTACAAGTAAATAAATAATATTCGCACTCGTGAATGTAAAAGAAAAGTATGTCTTTCTACTCTATACAATTACAAAATCTTACAAAGTAAGAATTACAAATCTTTCCTAGCCCTGAGAAGCACCAGTTCGTCGCAGACGTTCCAATAGTTGCAGAGACTCAAGGAAGAAAATCCTTCGTGTTCCAGCAGAGAATCCCCAAGTGGAACGAAACGAAGGAGAGATATGGAATAGTAGTTTCCCAATTGTATAACACAAGATTCTCTGTTTATTCGTGGTTGAAATTGAGACATTTGTTCGAAGAGTCTGGCGTAGGTTGAAGAATTGAAGCTGTATACAATAATCATGCTTGGATTAAATTTTGGATTGAACTGTTTCATTTGTAGATTACGTACGATGCCAACACGAAGCAGGGATCCAATATAATACTACACGACAGCGAAATTAGGAATTGTGGTCTCATGGTGGCCGTAGCGCCCTGCATGAAGACCACCCTAGCTATGGTACATGACAATCTAACGAAACTCCACGAAACCCTCGCGAGTAGATCGAGAAGGAAGCCAGAAACAAATTTAGCAAGCGTTGCAGACTTTTTCGCGAAACTCCTCCCGGATTACCAGAATTTGGCTACGAACCCATGCATATAAATTCCGTGTAAGAAGTATTCGTACACCAACCCATTTCAAATAAATGGTTCCTGTACGAATACTTAATACACTGTCTGTACACGTAAAAGACAATGTAACCTCAAGCTAGTATTTGTTTTGTATACTTGTAAAATACCAGTACGTTTTATAGGCTTAATGTAAACTTAAGAGACACCCCGTACATGGTTGTAAACAAATACGAAACACAAATGGAACGGGATGAATGCGTTCGAATATATTTAAATTCTACTACGTTCAGAATTGAAACAATGAAGAGACACGATGAGGTTAGATAAATTTGAATGTTAAACCCAAAGAAACATATTTTAATTATTCTCCGAAATATGTCCCTGCTGTCCAGTCGAAACCCTTCAGTTCCCCCTTTCGTTAATTTTATTATTGGTGGAGTGGCTGGGTAAGAGATCATCAAACAATCAAGTTTCTTAGTCGCAGTTGCGACAGTAAACATTAAACAATCCTTGTGTCACGTTGACAGAGCCGTAGGACAGACTGTAACGCACCCCATGGACGTGACAAAAGTGCGAATGCAAATCTTGAGAGCATCCCTGGAAGAAACCATAAGGACCACTATGCGTGATAAAGGGGTACGCGGATTCTACGATGGCTGGACTGCTGGTTTGCTACGTCAGTTGACCTACAGCACCGCCAGACTTGGGATGTACACCACGTTGTACGATTTGAGTCAGTACGTATGTATCAACGTAGCCAGTAAATTAACAATGCTTCACTTAATTTAGTATAGACCGTGTATGGATATAGATTGTATGGATTTATGGATGCAGTTAACAATGATACACACGCAGGAAAAACTTGGGAACCTTGAATTACCCCACGATGGTCGCCATTGGGATGATTTCTGGCATCGTGGGCGCGTTTGTTGGGACACCTACCGACTTGGTCTTGGTTCGCATGATAGCTGACTCGAATCTACCACCTGGTGAGCTGTTTTCAATGATTTTGTTACACGGCATAGCAATAGTAGGCGGGAAATGGTAGATCTAATTAGAAGATGAATTTTTAGAGAAGAGATGGAATTATAGGAATGGTATCTCGGGGTTGTTCGACATTTGGAAGACCGAGGGTGTGCGTGGACTGTGGAGGGGAGCTATGCCAACGATGACGAGGGGAGCATTGGTCAATGGAACGCAGCTGGCCACGTACAGCAAAACCAAGATGATACTGCAAAGTATGGCCACTAACAGAGGCTGGAGTTGAGGCTATTGGTTGAGTTAAAGCCAAGATAATATTGCAGAGTACTAGTAGAGGCTAGAGTTGAGGTTATTGGTTAAGTTAACGTACATAAAGCAGTAATTCGAACTCAAATTTTGATAATTACAGAGTACATAGAAGAAGGAGTGTTTCTGCAATTTCTGTCAGCGATGATATCTGGCCTGGTGATGTGCTCCACGTCGCTCCCCATGGATGTAGCTAAAACCAGGCACGTTGAAAAGATACTATGTACTATAAACGTTTCTATTTGATTGTTTATCTCCAACAGAATACAAAACTGGAACCTACCCTCGAAGCCACCAGGAATCCTGGGAATGTTGGTCAACGTAGCCCAGAAGGAAGGGACATCAGCGTTGTGGCGAGGATTCTTGCCGTCCTTTTCCAGGGCAGCGCCTAATGCTGTCGTCACTATGATATGCGTCGAACAGATGCATCGACTGTACACTGATTTATTTAAACCGCCCCCAGAATGAATGTCTGGTCCAGTAAAAAAGAATTTTACTGTAGCTCGTAACGAGTCATTTATTATTATTTTTTTCATTCTTAAAATAATCGAGAACAATGTGTACTTACTTGAATCAGTGTAAGTACTGCATTTTTATCGTTAACAATCCTCTCAAGAGCAATGGGAACATATCGAATCTTACCGAGTACGAGCCAAGTACTAACTATTCGTCGAGAATCTATGTTTATTGATCGTAGTTTACAGAATTTTGTGCACAGTAATTATTTAGTTTCCTAGTTCATTACTTCCTCAGTGCTCTGGAATATTTCTTTCGAATATCAAATTTCTCTCGCATGCATCACATTCGTGTGTGTGTATATTGTTTATTGCTTCAATTATTCTGCGTACCGCCTGTATAGGTGTACAATTTGCTCGTTGATTATAAGCGTTAGAACTGTGTGGGGGCCTATTCTGCAGTACGTTGGCCAGAAACCCTTCCACAATGCAGCTATGCCTTCGGTTTTCGCTATGGACGTCATCATCGAGATCATCCCAGGCGGTTTGCCTGTGCTTTTCAAGTTTTGTATCCTGAAAATCAATCGGAAATAATCGTTAAAGGATTTGAAGTGTTTAATTAATTGTTGCATGCAATTTTCAACGCAGCTATTAATAATTGATTTGAGTGATAGTACAACTCTACCTTGTCTTCGTCACGTCAAAAGGCATCGAATTGAAGGTAGTGAGGAATCCAGACAACATCGACGCAGCAAAATGTAACGCGACACCCTCCTTCATCTGTGCTGAAGAATAACACACATTTTATAATTGTAACAATTGCATCACCCAACGTGTAATTATCGAAGCATAGAAATTAAGTAACAGTAGAAGTGAGAAAGTACTTTTTTGGGTAATTAAAAACTTCATTTGGCTGTAAGTTGCAAGCTGGGACACATTAACAACAACAGCTCTTCCCATGGTTGCCACGCTCCCCCTCCACAGGGTGGTGATACCTTCTTCTTTGGCTATTCTTGCAAACGCGTGGAACACGTTCTTGTAATTTCTTCTTTGATCTATAAATACAAAGGTAAATTTCAAATACGAAGCAGTATTTTCAGTACTTGCAGTTCGGAATAATTTTCTTTGTAAATGTTATAGACCTTTTGGCAGTCTCCCATCGGCAGTCATCCTTACAAGGGCAACTTCAGCAGGAGTGCCTACAAAGGCCCCTACAGCTCCTGCTGTGCCTGCCATGAGCGACAATACGCCAAAGTTGGGCTTCCCGGTGTATCTATGCCTATTAAAAATACCTAATTAAGGTTAACAAAGAGTTTATAGAATGAACTTTGGGCTGTGAACGTCACTACTCACTTCCACTGTTCCTGCAGCTGATTATAAATACCAAGCCGTACAGTAGTGTACGTTGCTTGTCGTACGAGACCTGCGCTCAAGCCAGAATAAAATTTCAGCAACCCTTCGCTCTTGTATATGGAAGCGATCGTTGAACCGATGGAAGCCTTCTCCTTCTGGACTTGAATTCTATTCTTTATCACGTCCATAGGGTGGACCACGCAGGTGGCAGCCATGCTGATGGGTACAGAACAAATATTAACATAAAGATTAATTGCTAATTAACGTGGCCCAAATATACATTGAAATAGTTGAGATTGTATACCCAGAAAGTCCAGCGTTTATAAAGGTAAACAGCAGAGGTAGGGGTTTCTTTTCTTTGGGAACTTTAACGTCACCTTTCTCCGACATTTCCAATTGTTTACAAGCCTGTTACAAGCCGACTGGTATTTCAAAGAAAGAAAAGAATTACGAGGCTCCTGTAAAATGCGCGATCGTCGCGGTGTGTAAATTTTTAATTCGCAAATACGCGGACAAAAGGGCGAGCAAAAAAAATGTTTAACCTAGGACGCGTCAGACATCGCAATAGCATTGTCCATTTGCAATTTGACAATGGAGTATCTATTCGTTAAAGAGTATTGAGGAAGATAGTTTCACGCGTGAAGTCGATTCATCGATAAGTACAAAGAATATTTCACAAATGCGTTTAGTACATAATACGTAATATGTATTTCATTTAGTATACGCTTGGATATTAATAACAAACATGGTTTTAATTAAGAGAGACTTTGTACGTGTGTAGTGGTTTTATGTATTTTATATTTAAATTACAAGAGTTAATATTACGAGTATCAAATGAGAGTAAAGTTAAATATAAAAGTACAAGATGTACAGATAAAATGTTATTTTTGTGTTCTGTTAGTTTGTTCTACTTTAAATAACAGATTTGCTCTTCTGGAACAATCTTTGTGCAAACACGAGGACGTCTTCGTCTCGTCGAAGGCTTGGTGTCTATTATTTCTTCCTTCTTCCGAAGTGGTAAGAGATTCATCTCCTTCTTGCATTCCTAGAATTAAAAATATTAATTGAATTAGAAATAGTATAAAATTGAATCACAAGTAGGAGTCTGTCTATTTGAGCTAATCTCTAGGATCACTTGGAGAACTTTTATGCGGTTTTTTACTGTCTTATAGAGCCTTTCTCGAGGAAGGTTTATGTAATACTCGACAGTGTCTACAAATGCTCCTAATGAACTTTAATTAAATTAATTAAAAAGGAATTTGAATTTCCCGCAGAAAATTGGTGCCACCATCTAGCGGTGAAGAGGTCGAACTAATTTTAGGAGTTTGGTCAGCGCCTCTTTCGTGAAAACGCTCAAGGTTGTTCTCAATAGTTCCTCTTTTCAATGCTAGATGGCGCCATTTTACACTCAATATACCACACTATGGTAATGTATCGACGTGTCTATGGGGAAAGTTTACCCATATTATATTTTAATGTAGACTAAGTAAAAGTTTTGATTGAATAACAATTTCTGGTATTTATTTTAAACGATCTCTCTTGCTTAACGGATCGACAGAAAGTGCGTTTAAATATTTGAAAGGCAAACAAAATTAAATCATGTTTCATAAAAGACAATCAAATGAATAACATCGAGTATCATCGAGTTAACAGTTAGTTCTTCTTTATCGGCGGTCTTCATAAATCTTCTTATCGACGATGATGAATGCGTTTACCACATGTCGGTAAAAAAAAGTGGCGCCATCTAGCAGTGAAAAGGGGAACTATCGAGGACAAACTTGAGCGTTTTCCCGATAGAGGCGTTGACCAAACTCCGAAAATAGTTCGATCTCTGCACCGTTAGATGGCGACACCAATTTTTCGCGGGAAATTTAAATTCATACGGTAGGTGCACCAATCTCTATTAATTACTATTAAATAAATGAATGCAGCATAATTGAAGTACCTTCAGTGCTTTAAGAATGGGATACAGCGGTCTCACTCCAGTGGATTCATTGATAACTTCCTCCGCGTAATCGAGAACTCTTTTGTTTTCTTTCTCGATAATTTCTTTCATGTATGCAGCTTCTTTCGCTTCGAAATATTTTTCCTCGTTCAGCTGGGCCTCTCTTTCCATCTAAATATTAATGATAACGTAATGATAACGGTTCGAGTACTTTTGCATATTTCAAGTAGAACAAATACTTTCTAACAAAATGAATCAACAGCAAACACGTACAATGGACCTTCTGAGGGAATCTTTGTATTCCATCTTGTCGTTCCACTCTCGCTCTCTGTCTTCGATATCCATTAGTTTATCAGACTCCGCCTTCTTGAATCTCAGCGCCATTTCCCACAGCTTCCAATCCTTCTCTTCTTCAACTTCTCTCGATTTTTTCTCCACAGTTTCTTTACGGAAGTCTCGCAGCTCCTTTCTCATCTTCATCTCGCGTTCCCTTCGAGCTTCTTCTTGTTCTATGCGACGAGCTTCTTTCTCCGCTAGAGCCCTCTCGAGTATTTCATCCTCTATCGCTTTCGACGACTGCATCAACTCGCGATGTCTCTCACCTGTCAAATTAAACCACTTTTAACATATTTTATTATTCGAATCAAAATAGATATTTCATTTAAATACTTATGAGCCGCGCTCTGTTCTCGATGTCCTCTTTTCGCTGCGACATCACTTTCTTGTGCATCTGTTTTATCCTCTCTTTGGCGCTTTGGTATACTTCGATAGCCCGGTCTTCGAACTCCTCCTCGCACTTCTGTTTAACCTCGAATCGTCTCTTTTCCGCGATTGCTTCTTCGAATAATTGTTTCAAACGATGCTTCTTGTTTAGGAGCTGCGAATATATTTGTTGGAAAATATTACGCAACGATGATGTTATTAATGGGAGATGATTACGCAAAGCCTGTTAAAATCTGTTTCACATCGAAGGAAAGAGCCAATTATTTCTTACGTGTTCCGAGTAAGATAAAGTCACGTGGACTTTGAATCAATTCAAATAAATATCTCTAGGGAATAAGTGCAGTTGATTATCAATTTTTGTTGTAGTAGATGAAATATGTATTGTA
>NW_026534326.1:542246-545975 GCF_026225885.1 Hylaeus anthracinus | reverse complement strand
ATTTTTGTTGTAGTAGATGAAATATGTATTGTACAATACTAATCTCTAATGTACATGTATGGTGTGGATGATTCTATTATAAATGCATCATGTAATTTCTATAATTCTCTACAATGTCGTTTCTAACAACTAAATTTATTAAAAGTAAATATCATTTATAATACTAATGCTATAAAAGTAATAATTGGTCTTTCCTCCTGTGCAGGATATTTTTCTTAACACCAACTTCCTTCTCCTCATGTGCCTTGGCATCCTGCAAATATTTATTCGCAAATATATGACTTTCTCTTTCAGCTTCGAATTCTTCCCTTTCCTTCCCTTTCGTATTCTTCTCATTTTCTTCCATTCTGAAAGGAAGACCCAATTTTTTCCTGTCGATGACTGTTAACAAACATTACCAGAAGCTTTTTATTTAAATACAGGTTGTCCCAAAAATGTTGTAACACATTGAAAGGGGTGGTTCGGGAGGTGATTTGAAACAACTTTTTCCTTAGCGAAAATGTTGTCCGAGGCTTCGTTGAGGAGATATTACCGGAAAACACTGACCAATCAGAGCGCGCGGATACCGCTGGAGCGGCCGCGGTAGCGAAGGCTACGAGCTAAGCGGCCGCGTCCAATGTCCTTCGATGCACGTCGAGTCGCTTGTTCGCGTACAAGCGCGGCCGCTTAGCACATAGCCTTCGCTACCGCGGCAGCTTCACCGGTATCCGCGCGCTCTGATTGGTCAGTGTTTTCCTTTAATATCTCCTTAACGAGGCCTCGGCCAACATTTTCGCTAAGGAAAAAGTTGTTTCAAATCACCTCCCGAACCACGTCTTTCAAGCTGTTACAACATTTTCGGGACACCCTGTATGCATATAGAAACTTACTGTCTCTTCAGCAACGTGGCATATTTCATCTGTTTCTGGATTTGTTCTTCCGTTGTTCGTTTCTTCTCTTCCTCGTATTTCGCGACGTCGGCTTTCATCGAACTCACGTAGCTCGTTTCTTCGTCTTTATCGATGTCTTTCAGAGTTTCTCTGAATTTCATTTGAGCGTCCAGCTCCCTCAAGCACTGCGAAGCATGTATCCAAATCATTCCGAGCCTAGTATAATTCCATCACTTTTGAGGAATAATTTCTTCTCTTTCTTCTTTTACATAATTCTGTATAATTATCTCTATAACTTCTATATTATATAGCATATTATAATATATGTAAGAGTCTAATCGGAAAAACTAATCCACGGAGATTCGAACCCACGATCCTCGGATCCAAAGACAACCGCTTTACCCAAACGACTAATTCCCGTACTCTACGTTTCATATTCTCGTTTGACTACTTATTGAAACCATAACCTCTACAATTTCTTCCACATCTTTCTTCGCAATCACAATTCTCATACCTCTGAGGTAAGCAGAGCCTGATTGATTCGTCTGCACATAGGTTTCTTATAAAGAATTAATTTCTTCGCTTGGTTTATGACTTCCGCTCTCTCGGCTGCTCTTCTTTCGAGACTATCCTTGACGAACTTCTCCCTTTCCTCTTCAGCTTGTCTTTCTTTCTCCAGAAGCTCCTGTACCCTCTGCTTTTTTGCATCCTTTCAAACACATTATGCTTCGTTAAATCCATTACGTTTTAATAAAAGATCCTAGAATTTCGCTTTAACGTACTTTAAACGAACACTAGGTACCTTCGCAACAGTAATAAACAATTCTGATTTCGTTGTCTGACTTTCTTCTTTCTGCGCGGAGGGAGTCACGCAGCAGTGCTGAGAATTTTTTCGACACGATTCCGCAGTGTTCTCAGCCATCTATTTCAAAGAACATGTTTTTGTAAATATTCTTCTATTTACAACGAAAAGAAATAGTTCGTTACAAAGTTACGTATTAATTTATGGAAATGGTAGGCGTTAATAGATAAATAGAGGCGCCTTCAGGGACTGTAGCGGTGTTTGTAGCTACAGTACGGGCATAGCAACCCCGTGGTACCCTAGCTAGAGGGGGGCTAGAAGTGGTCAGCGGGCCCCAATAGATGAGAAATAAGAGATACCGCAAACACTATTAAAACAATGCAGGAGTCATGCAAGACAATGATAAGAAAAATGGAAATGAGCTTAGTAATAAGTAAGCAATAGTGCAATAACTTTGTACAATAATAATAAGTTACCCAATTTGACTCTTTGGGGTACGGTGAGATTAAAAGTGTCCCACCTTTTTGATGGACCGTAACGCATTGCGGGACGCTTTTAATCCCACCTCGAAATTTTGCAACAGCTGCATGCGTATAGGTGCGATACGTTCATTAATAAAAATATAACAATTTTGTTTGATTTAAAACGCAATAAAATTCCTGTGCCGCAAACAGTTAAATAAATCAACGAATTAATAGACAATAGCGAATAGATTTACGGTTACTATTTATTTCGTAATATTCTCCGTAGCCAAGGAAAGTTTCCTATATAAAATTCAGTCCGAACACTTTGAGATTAGGAGAGCGTCGAAACATAGTGTCGACGAAAACATAGTCCTCGAGCCATTCCTCCTTAGCAACTGTAACTCGGTGTCGAGTTACAGCGTTTACGTTCTTCGTCGAAGGCTTTGGCCGTTGGAGGAACACCTGCCTTCAAATAAGCCGATTCGTAGCAGGCTCTCGCTCAAATTTGTCAGATAGAACGAGAGAACACGTGTTATTGAGATAAGTCGACAGTCGAGACACTCGAGCCCAACGTTCCGCGAGCTCGAGAAAAAAAAAAGAAGCTTCTCGATGAAACGTATACCGTTAGCGGCTTCGTCTGCACGTGCGGGTTCTGATTCGTAGAAATAAAATATTCGTGACCAAGTATTGCCAACAGAAATCGAAAAAAAAACTCGAAAGTAGTGTTCCTCTACTTACACAAATTTCTACATTTTGCATTCGAGAGTTAAGTAGAAGTAATAAACAGAGAAGTATCGAGTTTCGATATTAAAATATCGTCAACAGAAATCGAAGAACGTTCCCCTGAACGTTCCATTAAACAAATTTCGACGTTTTGCACTCGAGAGGTTGGTAGAAGTCCCGACAGAAATATCGAGCTCGGATATTCCATCGAGCAAGAAAAGATTTAACCGGAAGGCTCGAAGACATACTTTGACGTGCTCCGATGGCTTCCTTGTTGTTTCATTTGGCTTTTCAGCAATTGCAGACGCGTTGCATTGCACTACTGTGGCCATGATCAAGATCACACAGGAACGAAGCAAATTTTCACGTGCAACACACCAAAAATTACGGTGCAATAAACCAAAGTCTGCGATGACTTTCTTGTGAGATGTTGTGGTTGACTTTGGACCTTTAGACTGCGTGGTATGGTTGCCTTGGAAACTATATTGGAACAATCGATACGTGGTTGGAGATTTTTAGGTATACAAAGGGCATATTTTGATATTTAACAAAAAGTACAGTATCACAATCAAAGTTTGCAATAAGTTTCTTTTAAGACGTCGTGGACGATTTTAGATGCTTTAGAATTTTAGATGGCGTGATGTCATTGCCTTGGACACAAGATTGAAATAATTGGTAATATTCAGAGACTTTAGGATTACAAAGGGCTACTTTGGTAATTTGAAGCCACCCTGGGCCCTAGTTATTAAAATCAAGTGCTACCATGTGTAGGTATCCGCCATTTTGTTACTCACTGTTCTTCCTCATTCTACTATTATTATTCCAACTTTCCTTTAAACCTCTAGATGGTGTGATGTCATTGCCTTGGAAA
>NW_026534326.1:536467-542236 GCF_026225885.1 Hylaeus anthracinus | reverse complement strand
CTAATCATTAAAATCAAGTGCTACCATGTGTAGGTATCCGCCATTTTCTTACTCATTTTTCCCGTTATTATTCTCTTATTATTCTACTAACTTTCCCCGCCATTTGTTCACTCATTTCTCCAGCCATTATTCTACAAACTTTTCGCGCCGTTGTTCCCCCAACTTCTTCCATCATTACGTCCATCGTCTTGAAGTTGCCGATCGAGACAACTCTCAGATAACATTGTCATTTTCCATGAAGGTGCCAGGGCGGTTTAAAAGTCGCCAACGGGAATCTGTTTTCGTTCCTTCCACGGCCCAGACAAAACGCAGGTTGTTGAAGCAGCCTCCTGAAGATTGCAAAGGCAATTTCCCTCGACAATGCGGTCCACTTTATTCTACACATGTGCGTGGCCCTTCCTCCACCATTCACTCGTTCGAGGGTCGAGGGCGCTGGAATTTACCCTCTTTCTTCTTTTGTTCTTTTTTTCTTTCCTTTTCTTTTTTTTTTTTTTTTTGGTCACACCCTTTGTCCTGTCAAAGGGACCCTCTCGCGAGGACAGAAAGGGTTGGGAAGGATTGAAGGATCTGGAAAAAGGAGACCGAAGCGAGAGTTTCTGAAAAGTGGAAGTTGTCGCCATAGAGGTGCCGCAGGATTCCTTGGAAATTGGCAATGATTAGTGGACGGTGGTTCGTTTTTCAGGAACACGTGGCTAACTTTTAATCGTGGAAACGTGACGGACGAGTATTGTTTTGCAACGATAAGTAGCCCGGCATTTATTAATCATTCACAAGAAATGGGAATGTGCGAGCACCGCGTGTTGCACGACAATATACAACAACATAAAAAGTGATTGAAAGTGAGTAAGTAAGTAGTTGGTCTACGTTAGTATGAGATAAATTCCTAGCTAACGAACCAAGGCTAATAATTGTGCATTTTTGTAGGTGATTTTGTTTTGCAAGAAGATCCGGAGCCCGCCAACAAGGGATTAAAAAACGTCGGGGCAGATTCAGGGAACACTTCAACCCTTTATCGAGAGACAAACATGCGTAAAGAAGGGTCGTTGATTAAGATAAACCTGGCTTATTTTTAGCCAAAGCTTCCCCTCGTCTGAGTGGAAGAATACCTAAAGCGGTCGCAAGGGATACTTATTTTAATCTAGAAGACTTCGCACGTACGTTGGCCGAGGGACAGTTCGTTCACTCCTTTAGGACACTTTTTGCATCGGTATCCTCGTGACATCGTCGATTATATTTATAAAAGTAGAGCAGGGTACGAGCACGATCGGGGTCCGACGGGTTGCTTAACGGCATCCCGGACCCTTATTACGTTTATTTCGTGTAGATATCGGTAAATAAAAAATCGGGAAGTTCAAAGAGATAAAAAAAAAAAAAAGAAAAAGTATCGAAGTATACGGTTGTTGTAGCAATTGTATTGCATTTGTGCCATAGATGGGGGGCCGTAGATTAGCACGGGGGTAATTTCCGATTCTTACACACAAAATGTATACACACAAAATGTACACAGTGTACAAATATAACGACAAATATGCGATCGTGTAACGTTTGTATATTTATCGTTCGACGAAGTTCGGAAGGCTCGCTGTTAATAATAAGGAAATCGTGAGAGGAAAACGTAGCGGAACGTATAATTAGCGATGTATGATTATAAGTAATTGGTCAGAGGGAAGAATGAATCGCACGGGAGTTGATTAATCCGAAGGGAAATGAAATAGCGCAATATTCAGGGATATTCTTGCACGAAGACGACGGGAAACAGGGTACCCTGGCCACGGTTCGAAAGGATGAAGACGGATATTGCGATACCAGGACCCTTTACCGGTCCTCTGCAAACACAGCTCGATATAATACACATGCAGGAGGCATCTTTTGTAGGAAGAACGGTATTGTCGTGTGCAAACACGCGCTAGAATAAATAATGGGGCAGTTTCTGTCGCTTGGTAAACGTTAAACAATTCGTCAACCGTGAACAGAGGCCAGAGAGGGAGGAAAGCGATCCAGATAAACGTTTCTGCAGTGGTGAAACGAGACTCGGTTCTCGTACGAGGCGAAAATTTCCATTGCTAGGTCTGAAAATTAATTACTCTCGGGAACGTTGTAGCATTGGAGAGATTCGGCTGTTTATAAAAATGTTAGAAACGTTTGAAACTCCGTTCGTGTAAGAATCGAATTCAACGATCTCTCGAGATCGAGGTAGCTGTTTCTGTACTACGGTTTTGGATGTTAAAAATAATTGGGAATAATTAGGAATCTGTAGATCGATATCAAACCTCTCGGTTGAATGGTTGAAATTTGATAAGGAGACAGGAGAAAATTAATACAAACTACAGAGAAACAACTCGATGCTTTTAATTAATTAATCGACAGCTGAAAACGTTGGAAACTTGACTCTGTCCGTTAATCAGTAAATTGTTAATGATATTTTGAACAGTAGCCGTTGACATGTACCATAATGGAATCAGTAGATCGATACTCGATCGCTTTCGGTGGAATCCTGAAAGAATGAAAAAATAACGAGAGTAAATACGACATATGCCTGCATTAATTAACAGCATTTTATTAATTAATATTAATTAATATTAATTTTTTGTTTCAGCGCGACGCGGCCCAGGGATCCACAGAGCCACGAAGGATCGAAGGCGGCCATCTTGGCTAATTTCAAGCGCGGCGTCGTTTCATCGATGACAGGACAAGCCTTTCCTCGATAATGAACTGTTTTTAAGATATCGGGGTCGTCATGGAACTCGACAGGCAGAACAAAGCCCTCGGAGCACTTTAAAGCGACACGACCGCGGACAGATCCTCCCAGGAAACGTGCCAGATTACTAAACGTTAAGATTTCTTCGCTTTCGGGGCTCGTCGCGACTTTAAAAATACACGGGGACCGTTGCGATCGAAATTCCACATTCGAGTCCACGCAAACAGTCGTTCGAACGCTCTTCGAATTCGAATTCATATTCCGGCCAGTTTCGATGGAGACAATTTTCACCCTTGAATGGACGATGTTGTTTTTAAACAACATACTAAATAATCACAGATGAAATTGACCTTCTTTTAATTTTTTCTTAACTTTGACAACTAGTTCTTATTTCTCAACGAATTTTGTACTTTTTCTTAACGTTGGCGCTATCCGATATTTGTATGCATTGAAAATAATATATAATATTATTATATTATTATTATATATAATAATAATTATCGGATAGCGCCAACGTTAAGAAAAAGTACAAAATTCGATATTTATTATACATTATATATTATTATATATAATAATATATATGTAATATATAATAAATATAATATATATAATAATATTAATAAGTTACTATATTATATACTACATATTATACTACGCATTATATTATATATAATAATATATATGTAATATATAATAAATATAATATATATAATAATATTAATAAGTTAATGTCAAATGTCACTTTGAAGAAAACTTTGAAAACGTGAAACAAAAGTCGTCCACTTAAGGGTTAAAGAACACGTCTAGTTAGAAACGGGAACGATTGAAAATAGTTAGCAGAATCAATAAAGGACACACGGTCCGATTGGCTCTCCATGACGAAATGCACGTGTGTAAACGTTACTCGACGTTCTCGAAACAAGAACTGCTTAATAATGTAGGAATGGGAATGTGTGCGTGTGCGTGAGAGAGAAAGAGCGTTAGTTATAGGATAGGTATAAGGATATTGTAACGTAGCTTTAGTTTAGTTTAATTTATGACCCGGCCACTCGGGCTGATGTTGTCCAGGCGCGCCACGGCGAGGCCGCCTGGAACAACGTTCCCATGCCTGGCAAACACCCTGGCGGCGCTTGACTTTAAGGGGCGGTGGAGAAAGAAGCGTCGGAAGGACAGATTTTGTTGAGCAGTCGATGGGTAAAGACGGCGCGAATAAACGTAGAGCGGACCGTCGAACGGACTCTATCCATTTTAGTTTACTTAACAGTTGAGTCGGTGTTTTATAAACATAGTAACTCGTAACGAATCCTACAGTAATACGATAATAATAACAGAGTGTCGTTCGAGGTCCTCGCTACGAGGAATTCTGAAATTGTAACCGTGCACGATCCAATCTTTCTAATCGTTTAATTTTCCTTTCTGCGAACATCGGTTCACAGACGCCGTACGATAACGATTGGTGCGTGATAACAAACAGCTGTCCGAGCTGAATTATGGTCGTTGAGTTACGCGATTATAACCGTAAATGCATTCCGGGGTCGGCCAGGTGAGGTACGGGGGGATAAAAACGTGGGCGACGGTGAGAGGAAGGGGCGGTGGAGGAGGGGAGGAGGTATAGGAATTCGCATAGAGCATTACCAGGAAAAGATGTTCACAGATTGTACCCCGAAGCAAGACGTATTCGGGTCACTGGTACATTCCTCCTCCTTCCAGCTTCTCTTTCCACGCCTCTTACCCTTTAGCCGGTTCTTGCAGACGCGTGGGAGGATAAATCAGTCCTCCCTCTCGCCCGCCTCGCTCTATCAAGCCAGCTTCCAAACCCCCGTCGCGGTTCATCTTTCTTTTCTCCTAACAGGCAGCTGCGATCAGTGTCTCACTTGCCTATTTTCGTTTCCAGGGAACGTCAGGAACAGTGGACGACTTGGGAAATGGACGGAAAGCCAGGAAACGTCGGCGACCTTCCAGGTTGATGGCCAAGGAGTTTGGAAACGAAGGGTGGTCCACGAGGTGCCAGGAGAGGAGCTAGACAGCATGGATCGCTCGTTGGTCGGACCAAGTCGCGAGGCTCGTGGTTCATCGGTTAGGGTTTGCAGCATCGTCCGGATCAATTTGCGAGGGTGTCGATTTTTATGATTGTCGAGAGCCTGGAGAGGGTTGCGAGGTGGAATTCTTTTTATTCTAGGGGAGTGGTTGGATATTGTGGATGTTATTAGAGTAATTGTACTTGGAGGATTTGCGATTGTTTGAAAGTGGCGAGTAGTTAAGACGAATGTATGGAAAGACTTGTCGTTGAAGAGAGAGAATTATTCTGCGTCTTTAGTTAGGTCTGAGTATGATTAAGAATGTTAGATTAGGAAGAGCATTGACAGAACCTCTCGATAAGAATGAAAGCTCTGGCATTGTTCAAAGAAAAGAAAATTATTACTCGCGGTATTTGTGTTAAATGTTCCATTGTCAGGGCGTGGTGGAAAGTATAGCATATGTATATTGTTATTGCGAGCATTTCCGAGGTGGAAAATGTAATTCCGACACTTTGACTTTCTATCGAACTCCCGACCATTCGCGTTCTCTCTGCAATTCCCGTTCCCCTTTACGCTTGAGGTCTTTTAACCAGTGAACCCTTTCATTGGTAAAAATTCTCTATAATTACGGGAAATGCTTCCTCTTTCTCTGACCGATACTTTCCACGCTCGACATCGCCGTAATTCTGATCAGTTGGCTGCGACTTGAATAAAGACTTTGGGTAAAAAACTCGCTCCCTTTCATTCCGTGAAAGATTCGTGGATGTTACAGGCTGTATTACACGATTAAAAATCCTCTGAATAGAGGATGCTGATTGATGAATGGTATTCAGTCCACGGGTCTATTTATGCTTCATTTGGGACAACGAAATGGTATGTCAGTGGTTGACGGACACGTAGGTCTAGTGGGTGACTCGTAACTTTGTTGATCGATGTTAGTTTGATGGTTGAGAGATTTGCAGCTTCAATAGTTGACTCTCTTAGACTTGAGGGTTAAGAAACTGAGAGCTTCAGTGGTAGAGATATTCATAGTTTGATGGTTGAAAGATTCTA
>NW_026534326.1:536020-536457 GCF_026225885.1 Hylaeus anthracinus | reverse complement strand
AGGCTCAAATCATCAATAGTTGGCTCATAGACTTGAGGGTTAAGAGACTAAAAGCTCCTATGGCAAAGAAACTCATACTTTAATGGTTGAGAGACTCAAAGCTTCAATAGTTAACTCTCTTAGACTTGAGGGTTAAGAAACTGAAAGCTTCAGTGGTAGAGAAACTCATAGTTTAATAGTTGAGAGACTCAAAGCCTCAATAGTTAACTCATAGCTTTAAGAGATTGAAATCTCCAGTAGCAGAGAAACTCATAGTATAATGGTTAAGAGACTCAATACTTAAATAGTTAACTCTCATGAACTTGAGGGTTAAGAGACTAAAAGCTCCTATGGCAAAGAAACTCATACTTTAATGGTTAAGAGACTCAAAGCTTCAATAGGTAGAGTTCAAGTGGTAGAGATACTCATAGTTTAATGGTTGAGAGACTCAAAGCCTC
>NW_026534326.1:532933-536010 GCF_026225885.1 Hylaeus anthracinus | reverse complement strand
GATACTCATAGTTTAATGGTTGAGAGACTCAAAGCCTCAATAGTTAATCTCATGAACTTGAGGACTAAGAGACTGAAAGTTCCAATAGCAAAGAAACTCTAGTTCAATGGTTGAGAGACTCAAAGGTTCGTTGATTCAGAGACTCGGAGTTCAATAGTTGAGGAATGGACAAGTTCAGCGATTGACTCGCGACATCGTCGATCGAGAGACTCATAAATGTTATAATTCATAACTTGCGCGATCAATTCTCTTCCAGAGAGTGTCGAATCAACATTTCCTTCTAAACTGGTTAAAACTCTGAACTTAAGAGCCTGGCGAATATCGCGTCGTGTTAGAGCTCGCCAAAAGCGAAGCAATCGGTTTCCTCGTTTCTTGGACAAGCAGAGAACAGACGATGAACGAAAGAAACACAATTTCCTCTCTCGATGAAGCATCGGAGTGGTGCGGGCCCAGTCTCAGTCAGGACACCAGTTATTATTTGCCGTCGCCAGCGAAAATCGCGAGGAAGCAGAAAACGGAAAATTATTCAAGCCGGGCTAGACACAATGAGCAACAAAGACGTCGTCGGGGTGCCTGCGAAGGGGAGTCTGATAACGATGCAGAAGGGTTAGCCAGAGGGTCCAATCTAACGATTTGTATTTACGTCGGCAGTTGGCGCCCTCTGAGGAACGACGCCATCTTGTTTCTCGTCACGTGATCTCGCATCCACCATATTTATCAATTCGTTTCATTAAAACGATTCAAATTGTAACAAAGTAAAACCAAGTACATTTCGTATACTACTTGTGTTACTTTTCAGTTAGAACAAAAATTGTCAATGTCGGGATGTAATTATAAGGGTACGTAATAATAATTTGATTCTATGCACTTGAGATCCAAGAAAATTCACTGAAAATATTTTCAGTGAATATTTTCAGTTTCATATTTGATCAGGGAATAGCAGTAATTATTCTTCGAATCGTTCAAGGAAACACTGTCAGTGACTCATTGATCTACTCGAGAGATTAATTCACTCGGGAGAATTAGGAGAATAAGTTAAATTTTTTTTAAGAAATTTATGTCAAAGAATGTTTTCATTCAAAGTCTTTCCCATTTCAATGAAACGATAAATATCGTCGACTCCGTGCAATTTGCCAAGATGAAATTGGCGTATCGATAGAAAATCTCTAAACAATTCCCAGGCCCGTAACAAGCAACGGCGCCCCCCCCCCGATGTTTGGATAGGTTCCAGTCGTGGGCTTTTTAAGATATTGCTCTCTGCAGCGCGCGAAAAATGAAGAAAAAAAGAACATGGAGAAATGGAAGAAAGGACGAGGAAGGAACCTGGAAGACATTTTACTGTGACGAGGCTGAGTAACGTCGAATGATACATCACTTTCAAATATTTCAACCGCAACAAAGGGCCCCGTTGCTCTCTCAATCCTCTGGCCAGTCGTCTAACGCTCCCGTCTTCTGTATTTTTGAGCAGCGCGCATCCAGCAGGGCTCGAGCAACAAGAATCCTCCATGACGCGGTCCTCTTCGCCGAGTTGCTTGTCCCGTCAGTGTAATGAGACTGCCACGGTTTTTCTATGGGAGAAAAGACCAGACGGATCCAACACGGGTCCACGAGCAGACAAATGTGGGAGGAGTCCGTAACAATGCGCGCGGAGATTTTTAAAAAAAACGGGGTACATTTTTACGACGAGCGCGACGACAAACTGATTTCAGCTTTCGATCGTTCTGTCAACCTTGCTACTGCATTTTCCATGAAACTATTTCGATGATCGTAACTTTAGGTTTCGTTACAATTCGAGCGATTATAGCTTCATTTTTGATTTAATTTGCAGAAGGAGAATGAAACGCTAACGACTGGATAAGTGGAAGAAAATCGGGACCCGAACGTTGCAGCTATCTATGGTTTCTATTCGGTGTTTACATTTGACTCGAGTCGAGCGTCGAACGTTGGAAAGGACAGATAGCGAAGACAGAGAGGTCCGAGAAAAAGAGCAGTCGACAGAAGCGTAACAATATGGCGGAGACAGCCATTCTGGATTTATCCAGTTTTAACCGTACGCAAAAAATTTCAAATCGGCCCGTCTCAACGTTCAACGAAATTATCGTAGCGTCCTTTAAATTCGTCCTACTACTAATTTTGTCCTACTCTCGAGTCGCTTTACGATCAAACAATGCGCAGTTCCTGTCTATGAAAGGAAATTCATATATGGCTTATTCCCGTGATTCGATAGAGGCGCGTGTAATGTGCATAATAGTCCCGGCCAAAGTTGGCCAGTGTCACAAAATGCATCCACCCCGTCACAGAACAATGCAAACTGAAACTTCTATCTGATACTGATATCTGATTCGCCCAGTTTATCTGCTCATTGTTTGGAATCTTACATAAGCCTCTGTTCACGCCTTGTTGTTCGAGTCGAATTGCAGCCACTGTAGACACAATGCCGGGAACTTTACAAAGTAAATTAAACCAATTAGAATGGCAAGACGCTGCGGCATCGCCGCGCTTACGCGTTGAATCCTTTTAAATAAATTTAAAAGACGCGAAGACCAGGTCTGGTTGAAACAGCGGAGAACCATTGTTAACGCGTTGATAATTGACGAGTGAAAATTACAGAATCTAGCGTTCGTCGTAGGAAATTATTTTTCTAAACTTACGAATATGAATTCATACGATTCACAAATTCTATTCGGATTTGTATTAGGTTGTCTCGAAAGTTTCTTTCGTTAGTTGCATTCAATTATTTTCTGGGGCAGTGTTTAGAGAAATAGACAATCTAATTTCTTAGACATTGATGCTGTAACAGTAACGAAGCGAAATGAATCGTACACGATTCAGTAATGTAACATAAAACGTACAATATTGTGTATGTATTAATTATTATTAAAACGAAAGAGACTTTTAGGACAACCTAAAGCTGTGTCGTTTGTAAATAGCTTCCCGATAGATTTAATTCAATGTATGGACTTGCTTATTGTAATCATATTGTAATTAACTAAATAGTTAATTCCAGACTGTAAGTAACCGGAAGTTACTACTCGTGCCACTGTAACATACATTTGTAACCTAAATTGCTTAGAATT
>NW_026534326.1:532551-532923 GCF_026225885.1 Hylaeus anthracinus | reverse complement strand
AACCTAGAATGTGGAAAAGTGTGTTCAGTGGGGTGGAGAATACATCCTAGTCTAATTTCTATCTAATTATCTCTCGTGTGTCTCTAAAAAAGGGCATCCCTCTCTGTTTCCTCCTATTTCCAATCAACCTGGCCAATTCCTCCCGAAAAAGGACACCATCGTTACCCCAGACGATAAACGAAAGAAAGGAACCTAACGAAAACAGGCACAAGCGCGACCGAAAGGAAGAAACAGAGGTCCCGAGCGGAGATCTCCAGGAGGCCACGAGCTTCTGCGACTTTTCTTCCCCCACCCCGGCGAGTTTGCGCCTGGGGAAGGACGTAGGCTCGCGCGGGAGCGGAGGGGTAGCCTGGAGAGAAGAAGAGCGAAACG
>NW_026534326.1:484716-487551 GCF_026225885.1 Hylaeus anthracinus | reverse complement strand
CTCTCTCTCTCTCTCTCTCTCTCTCTCTCTCTCTCTCTCTCTCTCTCCCCTCTCCTCTCCAGCGCGGAGAGAGTATCCAATCTGCGGTGCATAACTCAAGTACCGAATTTTAAGGATCCCGGGAATCCTTCCTGGAAAAAGTAGCGAGGAATTGGGGAAAGCTCGAGCGCGTCCGAAGAAGCTGTTCCTATAATTAGGAAAACAAGAAGCGAAGTTACACGGCGAGCGAACCTCTGGGAATCCGGTTGGAAAATTTTCTGTTAAATAAAAGTGAGACCGTTTCGCCCTCGTTGGCGTACTTCGCACGTTTGGAATATCGTAGTAGGTCAACGAGCCTCGAAATAACGAAGGTGACCTTTGCTTACTCGGTACAGATCTGTAGAATATTCGCAAACTCGAGCGCGTACGCGCGATTTTAACGAGAGTCTTTCGCGGCGATGGCTGCCTTTTCATCGCAAATCGAACGAAATTACTCGGTTGATCATTCCCGCGGCCGCGGGAACGACTTCAATTCCTCCGTCGTTCGGTTCGTGACCTGTCCTCGCGCTCGCCTTGTTCGACGTTCTCGAAAAAGTCGTTCCATCGTTTTTAAAAAATTGCGTTTTCACGCCAGAGAAGAAGTTTGTACATCTTCTCGGCGGGGTTCTATGAGATCAACGAGGGAAAAAAGTTTCGGTCGAAAACGTTCGTTATTAAGAGAGCTGTGAATTTTTGAAGATCGCGTGTCCGATTACACCTTCCTAAAAACGTACTAAAAAAAATAGACTCCTTCGAGAACTTTATATATATTTTTTTTTCAATTCCACACCCAACGACACGCAGTTCTCCGTTTCGCTAATTGAAATCCATCCGTCCAATCAATAGTTACGAATTTTTCGAATCGCACCCGTGAATTCACCTCCGAATCACAAGTAATCGTCCCTTTCTCTTCTTCAGGAATCCCCCACTCGGGATCCTCGGCACCTCTTCGAAGCCTTTAGACTCTTATCTAACCCCCAGAAAATTTCACAGACGCCCCTGTGCCAGAACGTTGACCTTCCCTCGAACGTATAAACTCCCTCCACGGTCGTCTAGCGTCGTAGGGTTCACCTGTGGCTACAGTAAATGCCGAGAGATCGGTCGAACTGGCCAGGAACGTCGACGACAAGGCGGAAGGGTACGCTTCACGCCTCGTCGACCTTAAACGTTGTTACGTAATGTGTTGGAAGGTTGCTTTACCGTCGGCCTTCTGAACTGTTGCCTTTATGCACGGCTCTCCTTTCGCTCTGAACAGGTAGATGGAGAAAAGAACAGACAGAAAGATGCTCTAGGGTCTCTGTCCTGGCCTCCGTCACCCTTCGGTGGTCAGGATCACAGGAGACGTCCACCAGACAAAGGAGGGACGAACTTATTGCAACGAGGTGGTGCAACGTTTTTCATTTCATTTCTTTAAGAGGGAAGATTGTGGAAGATAGGATGAGAGATAGGTTTGAAAGGGATCTAGAGCTGGGCCTGTTTCTTGATGAGGAATAGAACGTTGGAAGGTACTCGCAAGGCTTATGCAATTTTAATTTATATTATAATTTATATTTTTATTTATATTCTTATTTAAATTCTTAAACGATTCGAGGTGTATTTTCTGATATTTGGGAACGTTTCAAGATTGCAGGTATTGGAACCAATATGCCGGACGAAATTGGAAAGGGTTGTTTGATTTGGAAGAAAGTACTGGACTGATCGTTTATAAATATAAAATGGCCATTACGGAGGGACCAGAATGCAATTATCGAACCTGGTGAGCATCCAACGACTCCCGTCTTTCGTCGTCGAAATTCGCCAAAATCAGCCATCTGAAACTGTCCCAGCAACTTGTTAGAAATTGCAAGGGAATTCCGACGAGAAGCCTGAATTCTGACGGAGTTACCTCGAAATCCTCGAGAGTTAACGCTGAAGGGATCGACGAGTATGATAAGCGAGTCGGCCCTGAGAAAAAGGCCTGCAAAAAAAGGAGTCGTGGATGTATGTATATTTCAGAATGCCGGTGAGGAGGCCAGGTGACAGAAAGAGGTGCGCAGAGAAAATACGCGAAGGGACGCAAAAAAAAGAGAAATGGGAGAAGTGCGGTAAAGCAAGAGAGGAGGAGACGAAGTGCGCGGAAAAACAGCAAACAGGAGCGTCCTAACTGGTAAAGTGTCCCCTGGTTCTCTCCAGATTCTCTCTCGGTTTCGCTATACCGTGTCTTCGTCCCTCTCTGGATGCCCGAGAGGCTATTTAAGGGCGAGAGACTCTTAAAGCGCAGCGCTTAGTTCCATAACGAAGCAAACAGCGCCGTGGCGGTTACATAATGTGGACCGCTTTTAATTCCTTTGTCTTCTTATTGTCCCTGGAAAAAATTGGACGGGGCCAAGGATGGAGGGCTGGAACAAAAATGAACCCACGAGAGGATGGAGGACGTTGGCGTTTCGTTCCTACTATTTCCATGCCAAGGAACCCCTGGAATGGAACAGTTCCTCACCGAAAGACACGAGAATCGAGTCGTTCATCTGCCAAATCGATTAACTGCACAAAAGGGAACGCCGGGACGGGCGATCGAGTGGCAGACGTTGTCTTTTAAGCCTGCAACGACTAACACAGGCATAAACTAAACGTTTATTGTTTAGATCTGCTTACAAAGTATTCAGAAATAGTTGCTGATTACAGCAAGGCTTGATCTATGAATAACAGTCAAGGTTTTAGATAGTCTCTGATTCTTTACTGTACACATTTCTTTATATATATGTACTGTGTACATTTCTTTATATGTAAGTTGAAGGCTAGAGGAAGCTTCTTGACTCCTAAAAATAATATTTGTAATTG
>NW_026534326.1:484533-484706 GCF_026225885.1 Hylaeus anthracinus | reverse complement strand
TATACATTTCTTTATATGTATGTACTGTATACATTTCTTTACATGTATGTACTGTATACATTTCTTTACATGTATGTACTGTATACATTTCTTTACATGTATGTACTGTATACATTTCTTTATATTTATGTACTGTATACATTTCTTTATATGTATGTACTGTATACATTTCT
>NW_026534326.1:482860-484523 GCF_026225885.1 Hylaeus anthracinus | reverse complement strand
TATACATTTCTTTATATGTATGTACTGTATACATTTCTTTATATGTAAGTTGAAGGCTAGAGGAAGCTTCTTGGCTCCTAAAAATAATATCTGTAATTGCCTCCCGGCGTTAGTTAGGTCTCGAAACATATCATTCCGCTAAATTTGCCAGCGCAACTCGTAGCGTTCGACGCTGTCTGTCCTCCGTGGTTTCGCGTTTCCGCGAAACGTCCTCAGTGGTGCAAATATATTTAAATTAAGTCGCGGAGAAGTTAAGTCGCAGAGTAGTTGTTTGGTCGCGCTGTGCAGTTGCGCCGCGGTCCAGTTAGACGCACATTGCTGCTGAAATATTTAGATTTCGGTGAAATGCGGTCGCTGCTATTGCTCGCCACGCGCCAGGGAGTTGCAACAATTTTTCTGGGAATTGTTGCAAAAGTATGCACTTGTTAGATTTAGCAAGGAAGTCCGCCTTAAAAATGGGTAGTTGTTTTCTTCGCATTTGCAAATGTAAATATATATTACAACGGAGTTTCCCAGGACTAGGAATTTCAATCGAAGCTTACTGTTTCCATTGTTAGTAGGGACTACGAAGCCGTCTTTAAAAATGAACCTTCTACTTTTATGAACTAAAACGTAGTTTAAAAGGAATTTCACCGAAATTTAATCTGATATTACATGGTAAACAGGAATATGTACGCTTCGTTGTTCAACGTTCAGAAAATCGTTCGGGTTTCGAGCTGGTTCCACCGATTCGCGGATACACAACGGCGTTTACCAACTAAACTAATTAACATGAAGCTGGAACGCGTAATGCTTCCTGCCCAAAACAACCGGCGTGTTCGCGCGATGAAAAATAAAACATAGGCACACGTTCCCACGGTATTTTATCCCATTTCTCTGGCAGCGAACGAATAACGCGGTTCGGAGAAGAAGAATAAACAAATACAAAATGTTCTAGTTTACATAAATTTGCAATTCAATTCTCACCCCCCCGGATCTGTACGCGATTTCCTCGCCCGTTTAGGCGAGCCGCTCGCATTTATTATTGATAATTCACTCTCGTATACAGTCGTTACATACAATTTTATTATTTACAGTGTTCACAACGGGAAATAACCATGCAGCTTCGATACCAAATTAGGCTACTTTTTACTCACACGAGGATACTTTACAATTTAAACGAGCTACTAATGGAGAGGAGGAAGAGGAGGAAGAGGAGGACGATCACTTAGTCTTCGCCTAGCAGAATGTTTAAAGAGGTCGTAAAGGTTGCAAGCTATTAGCGAATAAGAAGAAGAAGAAGAAGAAGATAAGAGTTAAAATTAATCACTAGGTCATGCTCTTCTACTCTCTCTCTCTCTCTCTCTCTCTCTCTCTCTACTTGGCAGACGTGAGGATTCTTTAAAAATTATAACCACCTAGTAAGAAGAAGAGATCAAGCCTGGAAAGTCTCAGAGCCGGATTTCAGTCACTAACGGAATTGAGCCATCTAGTCTCAGTATCAGATTCCCAGTATTCGCTTGGCAAGGTCTCAAAGGTCCCAAGGCTCCGATGGATAAGAAGAAGAAGAAGAAGAAGAAGAAGAAGAGGAAGAAGAAGAAGAAGAAGAAGAAGAGGAAGAAGAAGAAGAAGAAGAGGAAGAAGAAGAAGAAGAAGAAGAAGAGGAAGAAGAAGAAGAAGAAGA
>NW_026534326.1:482599-482850 GCF_026225885.1 Hylaeus anthracinus | reverse complement strand
GAAGAAGAAGAAGAAGAAGAAGAAGAGGAAGAAGAAGAAGAAGAAGAAGAGGAAGAAGAAGAAGAAGAAGAGGAAGAAGAAGAAGAAGAAGAAGAGGAAGAGGAAGAGGAAGAGGAAGAGGAAGAGGAAGAAGAAGAAGAAGAAGAGGAAGAAGAAGAAGAAGAAGAAGAGGAAGAAGAAGAAGAAGAAGAGGAAGAGGAAGAAGAAGAAGAAGAAGAAGAAGAGGAAGAAGAAGAAGAAGAGGAAGAAGA
>NW_026534326.1:480151-482499 GCF_026225885.1 Hylaeus anthracinus | reverse complement strand
AAGAGGAAGAAGAAGAAGATAAGAGGAAGAAGAAGAAGATAAGAGGAAGAAGAAGAAGAAGAGGAAGAAGAGGAAGAAGAAGAGGAAGAAGAAGAAGAAGAAGAGGAAGAAGAAGAAGATAAGAGGAAGAAGAAGAAGATAAGAGGAAGAAGAAGAAGATAAGAGGAAGAAGAAGAAGAAGAGGAAGAAGAGGAAGAAGAAGAAGAAGAAGAAGAAGAGGAAGAAGAAAAAGAAGAAGAAGAAGAGGAAGAAGAAAAAGAAGAAGAAGAAGAGGAAGAAGAAGAAGAAGAAGAAGAAGAAGAAGAGGAGGAGGAGGTCAAGCCTCAAAAGTCACGCAGCGTCTAACTTAAATCGCACCGAACCCCTAGCGCCATATTCATCCCATTCTCTGGCCAGCACGTGGCGCTGGGATCCCTTGAAGTGCGTTCAAAGGTACCAACTAGTAAAAAGAAGAAGAGATCAAGTCTCAAAAGTCTCAGAGCCCGATATAAGTCGCGACGATTCACTACGCCGTCCAGTTTGAGCGTCAGACTCGCACTCTTTGCATGGCTGGCGTGCTCTGAAAGGTCCCAAGGCTCCGATGGATAAGAAGAAGAAGAAGAAGAAGAAGAAGAAGAAGAAGAGGTCAAGTCTGAGAAGTCACGCAGAGTTAAATCGCAACGAGCCCCTAGCGCCGTCTACTTTCATCCTACTGTCTGGTAGGAGGCGCGAGGATCCCTTAAGAGGAGGGCTTGAAAGCCAGCTAGCATTGTCAAGTTTTGGTATAAATTTCTCCTCGACGTAAATTGAAAGGGTGTCGCCGGCGCACAAAGCCGGTTCGAAGGGGGCACGAGCGAGAAGGGGTCGAAGAGAAAAGAGAAGAGAGGAGCAGCGAGAGTTCCCCGTGTTCTTCTTCGTTCCTCTCGCGCCTCCTCCGTCTTTATCTTCGGCTGTCGGCTCGTTCTCTTAATTCTGGAGCAATTAACGATCCAAGCCGGCGAGAAATTAGACCTGCTTGTTTTCATCCCCTTGTGCGCCGTCGCCACTGTTACCGCCTCCTGAACCAGACATTCTTACTTGCTCGAATCTGTCGAACGAGGCAGTAGTCGCGTCAAATAGCGTCGATATTGCAGCGTAATGCTATTAGGTTCGGGTCGAGGCTTGCAGGAGGCACAAGACTCTGAAAATTTACCTGTAATTATCTATTGTAAGCTAGATTTAAGGCGTTCCTTCTCCAAGCTCTGTTGTTTGTTTAATATTGTCAGTTTTAGACAAGCTCGGTTTTCTTCTTTCAATTTTTCATTTAATGTACAGCGAGACTGTACAATGTTGGAAGATTGAAACTAGACGGCGTTAGGGACTCTGTGTGACTTTGGAATCTCACCCTCTTCTTCTCTACTCTTTTCTGTTCCAACAAGGTGTCTCTAAAAGCAAGAGTAGGCGAGGTCCGGCCGGGGATAGTAGTTGCGTGCGCCGAGACTTGGACGCAAATTGGTTTGGACGCGCTCGGACAGAAGAGCACGGATGCTCAACCGCATAGAAAACCCGGACGCGAGGTGTACGTGATGTCACATCAATGCTGAATATTCCGGTTCCCAAAGCGCGCGCAGAATTCCGTGCCTCAGGAATATATCTGTCGACCAAGTTTCATCTTGTTCCCTCGTTAACGCGTGGCGATGTGCCAGTAACAAGGAGTAACCGCTGGAGAATGGAATATCGGAGGAAGAGGATAAGGAAACCGCGAAGGGACGAATGAAGACAGCGTTGGGAAAGGGAACAGGAAGTTGGGAAAGTTCGGGGGAACAGTTCAAGGCTCTCAAACATTTTTAAACGAACGCGGTATCGCGCACTTTGGGACGCTTGGGTTCAAACTAATGTAGCAGACTGACTAGACTTGGGAACTACAACGTGTCACGGGAGCTTCCGTGGCTCGATTATTGAAGAATTAATATTCTTGCATGATAGAAATTTCAGAATTTTCGGTGGGAATGTATGTATCACGAGCAAACTTAAGAGAGCAGGAATTATACAAGTAGTAGGAAGAAAGTAATCAATGTAATGTATGCTTTGACATCAGGCGTAGAATCAACTAATTTGGTTGGATATTCTACTTGAATATCGCTCCATATGTAATTGTAATTATTGTATCCAAGATTGAACGAAAACGTACAACTGTAACTAATCAGCGACATCTGAAGCCTACCAATCTCTTAAAAATTTCTGAAAATTTCTGAAAATTTGCAACCCTAGTCCAATTGTAAAGTAGAATTAGAAAGTTGCATGTACTTTCCACAGCGTTGACTGGAATTGTACTCAGGATGAAACAGAAAGCTACAATTGTACTCAATCAGTTATAAAATTGCAATAGA
>NW_026534326.1:475960-480141 GCF_026225885.1 Hylaeus anthracinus | reverse complement strand
TTACAATTGGACGTTGCACCGCTTTCAAGTTACGCAAGCGAGCAAGTGGAAAGAATCTGGCACTTGGAACTTTTATCTGGCTGACGTACAACTCTGTGTCTCCTGGTCGCGTGCACAGCGGCGAGTTTCCTGTATTTATGGCGTACAATAAAGCGAGACCGCGCACACGTAAAGCGAACTTTCCCAGTGGTGTGCACGTACGCAGAAGAAACCCGCGAATCGCGGTGCCGAGGAGGGAGAACCCAATGAAACGGGGATTTCCTTGCCTTCCCCAGCTTACAATGCCGCCCCTAAACTGCCAGAGTTACCGACTGAACTATCCCAGCGCTGAAAGGCCTGGCAATTTGTGCGTATAACTCGATGCTCCATTAATCCCTTCGCACAATATATTAACGCGTTAAAAGACCGCGCCAAGAATTGGAATTCCAGCGGAAAACTGGAGGAAGCGATGCTGGAATTGAAGCAGGGAAAATTGGAAGCGAGAGAGTCCGACGTTGAGCAAATAACAGGGTTGCTTGTTTGAGGATAGTTTGGAGGAGAGTGTAGCAATTGCAAGGCCACAGGATTGGAACGACTAGGGACTTGCAATTGGGAAAGATTGGACAGGAGTTGATAGAGAATCAATCGTATTGTCTGTCTTGGAGCTAGAATTCCCTGGTTAAGATGTTATCCCTCTGGAATCCTGACAGACTTTGGACGTACCGTCAGAAATTTGTAATGATTTCCTGATCCTTCTCAGATTTCAGGGCTCGATGGGTGATTGGCAGGCCTCGAGGCTCTGCTTTGGACCTGCCAGTGGCACGAATCAGCGTTTGCATGCTTGTACAGTGCAGGAATTAGGGTGCGCCCCAAAGCTTTGATGCTTTTACACGCTGTAAATATAAAACTGGCACGCTTTTCGCGGAAAGAAAGGAACTCGTCGGTGCATGTCGGTCCGATAAAAGTTTCGTCGGCTTCTGGAGTGTTAGTGGATGGCGGAGGGATTTGAAGACACGCGGAGAAACCCCTGGCGCAGTTTTACTCTACTTTATGGTAGTTGGGATAAGTGCGAAGGAAAGTTCCACGGTGTCTGCAATGCGTCTCAGCAGAACACTCTGGAGGATATCTCCTCGGCTACGTGAGAGTGTTACTCCAGTTGCCATATTTCCTCAACTGGCGTGTTGCGGCTGCTATTAAGTCCTTTGAAACCAGATAAGGAAAGCTTCGGACACCTATACCTCTCACACTCTGGCTTTGCGAGCGATTCATTGAGTTTACCGGCGTGTGGACACCCGAGGAGTCCTTGAGAGTTCAGAAAGGGAAAGACCTCTGGTGGGTCTCAGAGTTATACATTGGGAAATTTCTTGGAGGAGAAAGGGACCTGACCGAGGCCTGAATAATTTGGACTCTGGAGGTTGATTCGAACACACTCTGGGGAATTCTGCACCTTATCTTAACTTATATTTCAAATTGTACCATCAACGCATACTAGACTACTGTCGCGCTTTTATTAAGTTTGTTTTGTAATTGTACTACCAAACGTGGTGTCATTCATCCTTTGTAAAAATATGCTCCAGAACTGACTGAGGCATACCGAGCCTCCAAGCACATTGGAATTGATTCCCTGTTAGCAGTAAATCCTGCAATCATCGCCTGCATTCATCGCCTGCGTTCATTTTTCATTCATTGTTGATTTTTCTATTTCCAGACGACGTGCCTAACAGAACTGCCAGATGTAGCGCCGTGCAACGGCACGGTTCGACTGCCACCCCCGTGCGAGGACTCCCCTAGCAGCGGCAGCAGCAAGGACCGCAGGGAAGAGAGTCCTCGCAGAAGATGCCGAGTGTTGGCGCCCATCTTGATCCTGGTGGGGGCTCTGCTCCTAGGAGGACTCTGCCTACCGTTGATTCTACAATCCGCGCCTGTTACGCATCAGCAGAGGCTGGACGTCATCAGGAGGATTCTCACTGAAGTGCCTCTGATCGACGGGTACTTGATCATTGTCCATTGAAAATTGTTGGGTCGAATTGCTTCGGTAGACATGCGATTACGATTCTGTTAATTAGGAGTAAGATTAGATACATTGATTACGTATATTTTATCACATATTGTTACATGTATTTTTGTATTCTTTGCTTTGCAACTTTGCATCGTATTTACACGGTATTGTCGATAGGTTAGTGAGGTTCTGCAGAGGAAAATGCATTCAAGCGTGGCTCTACCAAGCTTATAATAGTGACTAAAACACATCTGAACGGTGCACAGTTAATAAAGATATATAAAAATTGATACGTCATGGTTTTTCCGGTCACTGAGTAAGAATAAGAATTGATTCGATATGGGTCTATATTTGAAATTTGTGTAAAAATTGTAAAATTGTAAAATTGTAAAATTGTAAAATTGTAAAATTGTAAAAGCAAGGTTTAACGTAGTCTCCACTGTTTTGCTTTCCAGGCACAACGATTTGCCCTGGAACGTCAGGAAGTTTGTACACAATCAGCTAGGTGAGGTCAACCTGAGCAGCGACCTTGGCAGGGTTGATCCTTGGGCCAGGTCTGACTGGAGCCACACGGACATTCCTAGACTGCGCGCTGGGCTCGTCGGTGCACAGGTCAGTGCACGATTCCAGGTGGTGCACGATTCCAGGTGGAACTGTCGAGGTCACATCCATTTTGCGTGACGTGTGTTTGAAATTCGAGGAAGGTGGACCCGCTAGAATTTTTTGGAATAATTAATATTGTCAGGAGAGACTAAAATCTGGTTGGTAGCCATTCCGTGTGATTATATGCGTCTCTGAAATTAGGGGAATCAGGGTACACGTATTCGTCCGAGCAATTAGCAGCGTCGGGAAAAACAAAATATAGGAATTAAATTGAAATAACGTTTAATTTTATACTCTGAATTTCGATACGCAAACGATCCAAATGAAACGGCAACGCTTATAACTAGATTTAATGAGAAATCGTGGCGCAAACGATGCTCTCCTAGCAAATTGTGGCCGTTGCCAGTATTCCTATTTGTTTATTGATAGGACGAGATTGAATGTTCCAGGGAAACGTTGCTTGTATCAACAGCCAGTAGATAAATCTCTGTACACATTCTTCTACATACACCATGCAGTGTATACAAAAGTAATGTAGCAATCATAATTTCAGTTGAACGGCCAGATTTCATTTCTGAACGTGTCCAAGAAGCATTTTAATTGAATGTTCCATATACAGCCAGTCCCCCAGAAATATTCATACCCTCCATGTCCATTGAAGAAAACTCGTTTAAATTAAACGCTAGTATAAGTTTATTCATGTACACATTTATAATGAAAAATTCGCTTGGCGATATCAAAACTATTATTTAATTCAATGAAACTTGTGCAGTAAACACAGAGGGTACGAACATGTATGGGATTGGCTGTGTATACACTACTACATCTTCAAGACCGAAACCTCTCTGGTGGGCTCCTACGGCGACTGTTTCGTGTCTCTTATCGACCTCCACGGATCTGGACAAATTGCTATCATTGAAACGAGTCAACAAGTGAGCGCTAACTCTTATCTGACATGGAAATCTGTCCCCTGACGTCGGTTTTTGCCATCTTGGCAAGATATTGGCGATCGACGGTTATGGATAGGGTCCTGCACGGAAAGAGAGAGAGAGGAAACATTGCTATCCGCCTACACGTCTCCGCGAGTCGCTATCCAGCAAAAACGGATCAGGATCGGTATTTTCACTGGGCCAACGGTAAAATGGAGCCCTTTGATCTCTGGTAACGAGAGAGATTTTAATCTGATCTCCTTTGAGATCTCCAATTAGTCAATAGACCAGCGGATGGGAGTTCTGTCTCTTTTCAAGGTGACTTTTCCAGTTTACACACACACACACACACACACACGTTTCAATGGTACCGTTGAACCTTGTGGTATTGGTTACGACCAGGGTTCTGGATCCGATAGGCCAATGTTAGTTAAAATCGATTGAAACGCTTCTGGACGACCTCTGAAATTTAATTTGCGCTTTTGACTGAATTTCCAAGTTACTTTTGAATACATGATAGATTCGCATAGATATACATAGGTGTACGCAGTAAGGAGTGAAATAAGAACCCTACTGGTAGGATGTAGCCATAATCTAATTAACGAAGCCCTTAACTGCAACTCTAGGGCTCCCTAACTCCAATCACTTTGAATTCCCATGCTTTGTTCTTC
>NW_026534326.1:469863-475950 GCF_026225885.1 Hylaeus anthracinus | reverse complement strand
ACCAATAATTTCACTGGAAATCCGAATCCCAAAGGGTTAATTAGCTTGATGAAAGCTGGATGAAAATGCAGATTGAAAGTTTTACAGGAGGATGACGAAATCAGGGGAAAGTAGTGGCAGATGTCGATACGTCAATCACTCTGTGAGGGTTCACAAAACGTTGCTCTCGCGTACGCGTCTCTCCTCCTCATTTATAGCGGTGGCCAGGAAGGGTGAGACGGATTGGTTGTTATTGCAAGAGGGTATAATCGTGATGCAGCACATGCAGGACTGGTTTACGGGCATCCATTTATAGTAGGTACATGGCACTCTGCTGGCATACCGCCATCATAATTAGGTCATACCACCCAGCTATGATGCGCGCAGCCATTTTGAAAGAGTAAACGCACTATCCTCTACATACTTAACCATTGAATATCATTGAATTCCTTCCTTACACCGGAGGACCGACTGAAATTAAAGAAACGACCAGAAATACTCTGGAGGGACTCTAACGAGGAATGCTTCTAACGTAATAATTGTAATTGCTCTTTCAGGAAAAAGAATATGTAATTGGCAGCCAGTTTGGAATTTGAGAAACCAGGACCGCGGGAATAATTATTAGTATCCGAAGAAGGAAAATACAGCCACCTTGCCGAGTCTTTGAAAATCAGGAGAACGTTGCTCGTTAGCGTGCAGAACAGCAATTTTTTCGAGCAAGTGGAACGAACTATGTAACAAGCTATAAAACAATTAAATTGATTGATAATCGAACGTCGTAATCACTGGTTGCTGGTGATTAATACGAAGCAGCGAACGTGCGAATGATATTTTCGCGAGTTAATCGCCGAACGGAATAAATAATTAAATAATTCGTTGGCACCAGTGTCAACTGCAGCGGCGTGCACGCGCAGAAGGCCCCTATGATGGTGCTCCAATTGGTGGATGCACAAGAGGCAAAAAGGAGATGCGTATTATGCAGGCTCCGGATTCCAATGATCTCCAACGTGATTGACGTATCGACACGTGTCATCGCTTTCAGCTGCATTCGCGTTATTCGTACAATGAAATTTCCGATTTTTTACTTCCCATTTTCAATGTTGAATTAACAAAGAAAGGAAGGAACATACGGGTCTCGGATTGGATAGTTTTCACAGCAATTGTAGAACTGAAGATTATTTATGTATATTTATGTATATTTATGTATATTCATGTATATTTATGTATATTTATGTATATTTATGTATATTTATGTATATTTAACCCGTGGAATTGTCGAGATACATTTCTTGTTCATTTTGTAAATTGGGAGATACTGAGATACCGAGCCAAAGTTTGTAAACTCGAGGAAAACGGAGGAGAGTAATATCTACTCGGATGCCTTCTCGTGTTACAGATACAGCTCGAACTTTCTGTGATTCGTAAGCACGAGCTTTTAACATGTATGGGACAAATGGCAACGCCTGGAACTGTCTGTAATCCAAAATAGAACGTCTCTTAATCCTCATAAAATCGTTCATTCTTCCCCAGGCGAGTCTAGAAGTGTTTCCCAGGGCAAAATGTTTGGCCAGCCTCGATAGCGAAGCATTCCAACCGATTAGTCATAATGATCCAAAGCCGAGAAGCCACGTACTCGTTACGTATTCGGCTCGAACCACGCTGCATTTGAAACTTGGACAAGTTCGGTACTATTTGGACTTGGCGAAGGAGGTAGGAGGCCAGTTAACGACTCTGCCAGTATCAATGGGCCGAGAAGTTTGAAGAGAAACTTTGCCCTTCGATTATCGACACGATAATTAAGCAGGTTTAGTTACCTTGCATAATCCATCTTCGATTTGCCACGTTCAATGGACCTTCTCATCCGGACCTCCGCTAGCTTTATATAGAAAAAAAGGTATCCGTTATATGGCACTCTATTCGAATCGCAGACAAGCTCGTCCCACGTGTCCCTTCCACGTTAAGAGCTCACAGCTTCGCATCAACGCGCGTTCCTAACGAATAAGTGCTCTGCAATGAAAAATATTCAACTATCTGAACGTTTATCTGTTTCGCAGCAGCTCGAGTAGATAGAAAGAAACTAGCCTTGCGGACTCGAAGCTCTCTTTATGAGTTCGCCTTCAGGAGGATGTTTACCAAACCGGAATCAACGTCGAAGGAAACAAACACTTTGAATGAACCAACGCCACGAGAAGTTTGCAAATGCAAGCATCCCACGCATACATGGATAAGATGTATCTTCGAATTACGTACGAACCGTCTCCAAACTTGGCGAAAAACTTTCACGAATTTCCCGTGGAAACATCCGCCGGAGAAAAATGTGTTTCGGCTTTTCTGCGCTGGTCGTTCCCTCCGACTCCTTCTATCTTTCTTATCGTTGTTATCGCGCGTGCCGTCGTACAAAACTGGCTTGTTTATACAATTTTCCATGCAAATTCCCAAGCGATATAAATATTTTCTTGCGTACGTTTACTCTTCCGTTTCTCTGAGAAGCATAGGTGTGGGTATTGGGAGCTCCTGACGGCATTTATTATAGCTGAAAGATACAGTACAGGATGCTTCGACGGAACAGTATGCACAGTTTGAATGATTACAGTTGTATTCTTTAATATTTAAATACCAAGAGACAGACAATAGCGCGTACATTTATTTGGGACTCTGCAGAATTTTGTAACTGGAGGAAAATTAGCTCACAACATTCTCTTATGTATATCGTATTTACGACCATTCTGTCTTATTCAATCTTCCTAGAATTCATTTCTTCGCTTGTTTATGCGTAATGTGACGCAGAGCTAGCTCGGACCACCCTAGCAAAAGAGGTAATCAGCTGTTTAATACGTAAACGAGTTTCTAAGGGGAAGGGTTAGCTCTACCATTCGTTTCTGTTAATTCATCATTAATTTCTTCAGGTGTCTCTAGCAATAATCAACAGTGTTCGATACTGCGTTCGAGTACTCGACACCCAGCAGAGTTTGTACAAGTAAAGGAAGTTTAATAGGACCGTCGAACGTGGCCCTGCGGTTTCCTAATTTGATTATCGAAAGGCAATTGCGGGTACAGGTCCCATTGTCATCACACAGTAGCCATCTTGCCTGGTGGAATTGAATTTTTTAGTTTCTTCCTTGGAGGCGCAGTTTCGCGGCACGAATAAATATTAAAATTCGATAAGGACGCTCCTCTCCGGTGTACCCGCTGCACTTTACCCGTTCTTCGTTTGCATATTGACTTTGACGTCTAGGGAGATAGAGTTACGCTAGAGTGGCGACACTCCAGAGGGGGGAAGCTCCTGTAAATCAAGCGGGACAAGGGGTGTCTACGCTCTGAATAACCAAACGTACAACAAAATTGCTTCCTTTATTTAAATTACTAATTGGGAACACTTTTTTCAGCCAGGGAGAATTCGAAACTCGAGGCTCTTAGCACTTGAACGTCTTTCACCCTGCTTTGGACCCTCTGGTGACTGTTCTACTAATCGTGTTTGTATCGGACTCGTTATTTTTCTATATATTTTAAACGGTCAGAGTTTGTCAGGCCTCAACTTCGTCTTGTTTCAGATAGTGTGATAGGACCGTTTTCACTTTGGCATGATTGGAAGAACTAGAAGCTTGCGATAGCAGACAAGGCCTCCCAAGAGTTAATGAACTCGTGAGGACATGCATGCAGACACACGCCCTCCGTCTTGGCGTAAGAGTGGGAATCGTGTCTAGGGTGACTTATAGTTGGGCAGGCGCCCGCGTGAGCGGCTCTTGAATTTTATGCAGGCCTAATCCGCGAAACTCGTGTAACCTGGCAGAACGAATCGTCCAGACTCTCCCTGTAAATTCATTTTATTTCCATTTCAAGTATCTGAGACGTTACACGCAAGCATGCGATTCCAATCTTTGTCTCTTCGTATACAGTTTCTTGGATAATAATTATTTCATGTTGTACAATTCGGTACAAGTGAAATCAATCAATCGTGACTTCGGTTGCTTCCTCGTGAAACGATCAAGTAAATAATGCTGAAACGAAATATAGAAAGTAGGAGAAGGTAGGAGAAGGTCTAAAGTCAAGTTGCTCGATAATCCAATTGGGTACTTTTCATGGTACTAGGGCTTCCGCAAGGAATCACTTTCAAGCCAATAAAATCGATCACGACTACTTGAAAATGAATCCATACTTTGACCAGGGATAGGTTCGCGGGGATAGAGTAAAATTCCATCGCCACAAGTGTCTGCGAACAGTCAGGAAGCCTAACCAGAAATTGCAAAGAGCCTGACGCGGCTTGGCGATAAATTAACGTTGTACTATGGTTTATTTTCGGTCCAGCAGCCGTAACACGTTTCTCCATCGGTGAATATCTCGTAAATTGTCGGCTGTTGCCGTCAAACACGTGTGAAACATTTTTTTTGGGGCTTTCATCTCCCTGTAGAATTTCACTAAAATCGATGGGTAACATTTCACGTAGCCCCCTTGTCAATCTGCTCGTCCACCTCTTCTGATTCATGTCACATCCATATTCATGCACGTCAATAACTCTCGATGGGAAGATCTCCAATTCGAGAATTCAAAGAATTATGAAACGCCAGAGCGGATGGGGCACCGCGATTGTTAAACGACGCGCTATTCTCTCCCAGAGCTAGCAGAATTGTTAAATAACGCGTTTACGACTATCGGGATAGTCGAACGAGTTATTTAACGCGTTAGTCTCTCCAAGAGCCACCTGACTCTTCCTTCCTCGCAGCCACCGCTGACAGAGCTTTCTCTACCTTCTCCACGAGGTCAAAGAGCGCAACACTCGCTGCAAGAGCGCAACACTCGCTGCAAGAGTATAGTCCTGAATGCATACGTCATAGACGGTGGCTGCGTGTTTTGAATAAACCAGGCGACCTGGCCTGTCAACGTTATCTGTTTCCTTTCTAAAAGAACGCACGCCACTTTCCAGTTGGCCTGCCTTATCGCCCATTCGCTTATTAACTGCGATCCTCGTTCCGTGTTGGTATTCATGTGTCGCAAAGATAGAGACGTCAGGCTCAGTCGACGCTAACACGATCAGTTAGCAACCTCAGGCTGCTCAATTTTTATACGTGGCTTTGTTTCCAGCAAGATGTACGTGGGAAGATTAGAATGTCAGTTATCCAACTGCGGAGCATGATTGTTTAACCCTAACGTGATCAGTTAGCAACCTCAGGCTCTTCTTCAATTTTATGCGTGGCTTTGTTTCATATTGGAATTTCATATTGTTATTTATCCAACTCTGTATAACAGCTCTACGTTAGATTAAAATTAACATGATCAACTGCCAACATCAGGCTCTCGCCAATTTTATACGTTGCTTCGTTGCAAAGAAAACTCGCAGTTAAAATGCGGAATTCAAAGTTGAAAGATTAATCTCCTTACTTATCCAACTGTGAGACGCATTAATCTCACGATGCTTGATTTATTTAATATTAAACAGACACGAACCATGACAGAGAAATTACGAATATCCAGACTGAACGAAGCTGCACTGGAATCCGATCCTTTGTTAAAATAACTCTTCAAGTACGCGAAGCAACGCGACAGATGGAAACGTTAACCCTGCTTTTAATCCGTTTCCTTTGTCGAAAAGGCGACTCGTTTCAGATGAAATTTCGCGCAGCCGTCTGCGCAGTCGATTCCCACCGATGCCGCTGTCGTGATCACCACGCGATTAGTATAATAACATTGATCTCGTGACAGCTGCACCGTGAGAATCGGGATGCCAATCGGGTTAGACTCGAGCTGAAATTCAATATTTAAGCTGGCGTAGAAACCTCGCGGTAATCAGACCGCTGAGTAATTGGCAGTCTCGCTTCTCAAAGCGAAAACGCTGTGAAACGCACCAGGGGTTTCCCTTCTCTCTACACTTTTCACCTTTGCCTATTTGCACCTAGCATTCTCAAAATTCCTCCGTCAACTACTTTGCAAATGTTGAATCTTAAAATCGAGATGAAGCAAGAGCGAGCGGTTCCTACAAAAACTATAATGTTTAATTCGCAAAAGAGAAGAAGAACAGTGTATACATTTATTTCTTGGGATACTGTGGAACTTAATAATCGAAGGGAAATGAATGCACAATTTTTAATCACTTGGTTGTATGTATTTATATTA
>NW_026534326.1:453598-469853 GCF_026225885.1 Hylaeus anthracinus | reverse complement strand
TGAAGAGTATATGTTCAGTATACAGTTAATATGTAAGTGTATATATATTATAAAAATTTGTTGAACGTTGCTGGTATCGTTCGTGGAGTAGAATAGAGACTGACGATGTTTGTTGTCGTTTGATTTCAGTTTTGGTCCGCTTACGTCCCATGCGGTGCAGCCCAGTTGAACGCAGTCCAACTTTCCTTGGAGCAGATCGACGTGATCCGGCGACTAGCCGAGATGAATGCTCAACATTTAACTTTGGTTACCTCCGTCAAAGGTAACCGTCCCATTTAAACCCAAGATGAACCCCCGATAGAAATAATCTCGTAAAATCGCTTAGCGAATGGCTACTAAAACTCCAAAGCATGTAAGACCATTATCAGAAACGTGGAGACTCATAAAATTCAGTAAAACTCAGAAAAGAACTCAGAAAAACGTAAAAGTTTATCCTGATAAAAGGCGATTCGTTATTCATTTTCTGGGGGCAAAAGTATAACCAGAGCCTTCTCGCGCGTAATAGAAAATGCAACTGAGAACGAAGCAAAGCCAGGAAGGAAGGAAGAAAGAATCTCGAAGAAGATTGCAACGTAACGGATCAAGCTTGGATGTAATGGCTCGGGCAAAATTTATCAGACACAATTCCCCCAAGTTGCTGTGAGAATAAAAAATGTAAGCTCATAGTGCCGGGGAAGCGGAAAAGGGACAAAGATTTATGTTCCAAGAGAGCACGATGCATTACCAAGGCTTTCGAAGCAGTAATACCTGCGATTTATACTTTCGTGAAAGGGACAAGTAAAAATTGCAATGCCTAACGGAATTTCGGCGATTAGTAATTGCAAACACGCCGTATTTACAGATATCATATAATTAAACATAGATTTATTAAACATAGATGTAATACTGATGTTGTTAAAGACGTTTGATACGGTTCAATATTTTATACTATCAAGTATTTGAATTAATTAATCTTCAGCGATGTTTGTTTAAACCTAAACTGCCAGTATCGCCGGCCACTAAATTCCAAAGAGTAACAGTGATACCTCCGACGCTGACGTTTTGAGGAAAGTTAGATCTTTAGAACTGTAGAAAATCAGATTTTGAAGTTTAAAATGTTTGCATGCGTTACGGGGTGGTATATACCCACCGATAAAGAGGCGTAGGAACTGCGAGAAACAATGAATACAAGCTGAGAGGCCAGAACCTGGCAGGAAGTTTGCTCTCGAGGAAACTGAAGAGGACAAAGGAGACCTAGTATTAATTGCTCGATTCCTCTGGAGCAGTATCGTTCGAGGGGAAAGTAATTATTGGCTCCAACTTGATAAAACCGTTTCATATTGTTCCAGCCTCGACGTTTGCTTCGGGGAAAAATGCGTTTGCTTATTTGCGGGGAGCCAATCGATGAAATTACTTGGTGATCTTAATACTGCTTCAGCTGGTTGTTTAATAATTACCGAATTAATCATTCGTTCGATAACCTGGACGTATAAACGTATAAACGTATTCTTCTTGTTCACAGGTCTCGTGGAGGCGCACCGAGAAGGCAAAATCGCAAGTCTTATCGGGGTAGAAGGTGGTCACTCCCTGGGGAATTCCCTGGGCGTTCTAAGGACGTTTTATGGTTTAGGCGCCAGATACCTCACCTTGACGCATGCCTGTGATACTTCCTGGTGGGTACATTTCGTACCACTTTGGAACAACATACAGATTTATATAACAATCACAACAGCAGGACTTGTATGCTTCGTACAAGCACATTTATTTATTTATTTATTTATTTATTTATGTATTTCGTGTTCATTTATTCTGTAAATTAAACGACTGCGGTGTTTTGTAAAGCGTGATGCAGTTCTACTCTAGTCTGCACTAGGTCACTGTTAGGTTTTTGCTAGGCTTAGGTCTGGATTAGGTGAAATATTTATAGTACTCCTGTAAATACAGATTAGTTAACTTGTAAAAGTATAATAAGTACAAAGCATCGTTACGGAGCTTCAGGTAGTAGGAAGGATTCAATGACGAAGGAAAGAAAGAACAAGGGTATATCGGTGAGGCCGTAACTAACAGTTGGTGTCCAAAGTATTACAAAATGGCCGTCGGCCCGATTCGACCTGGTTTTCAATCCTTGCCTGTTTTATGTGTCCCTCGACGCGCTGCCTGCTGGCGCCATAAATAAGAACCCGAGTCAACAAATCTCTCTTTCCAATGCTACATTTTTTTTCCTTTCGGTAAATCGCCTAATGCTCTGTTCCGAGGTGTCACGAATAAAGAACCCCCGGGATACAGGCTGTCATCGAAGGCCCCTAACTGTCGATAACTTCCAAGCAAGACGAAGGAATCGTGGTCAAATACTTCTAGGACAACTACGCGTTATAGATCCACCGGCAAATTCATTGGTAGTCTTTCAATTATGAATAATCTGTACTATATACTATATGATATCTGCAATGAATTTATATTATTTGGATTAAGTCATACCTAACAGACCTAGCCTACGCTTGACCTACACTTAGCCTGGTGCAGATCGGACCTGACTTAGCGTAGACCTGAACCTTTCTCGAGGTATCCGGTACCGACAGATTCGTGTTTATTTATCGATTTAGATGATCACACGTAGAGAGAAAGTTCTAACAGACATTTTCTTGGCAGGGCAGTCTGTTCGGTTGGCGAGACGAACAGTACCCAAAACTCAACGCCAGGCCTCAGTGAGTTTGGAAAGGTGAGCTCTTTAGAGTCTTTTGCTTCGTAACCGTCCCGAATCGAACCACGTTGTCCGGTTACGTCCGAAGCTGGGAACGTTGAAATTGAAGTTTTTCTAAAAGTACGAATGCTGATATATTGAAAACACGTCCACCTGGGGGAAACGCTAAAGCTGAAATAACATTTCGAAGTAGAAATGGCAAAGTTGCGAGTCGTTAGAGTACGAATGTTAAATAAATATCGCCGTATTGGTTCCTGAAAAACGCGCTGGTCGCGAGTCCAGCTAAAAAAACAGGAAAAGAAAGTAAGGGAGAGAGGAGAGAGGAGAGAGAGAGGAGAGAGAGAGAGAGAGAGAGAGGAGAGAGAGAGAGAGAGAGCGAGACATGTGGAGAGAGAGAGAGAGAGAGAGAGAGAGAGAGAGAGAGAGAGAGAGAGAGAGAGAGAGAGAGAGAGAGCGACGAGGGAACGTAAATCAAATAAACTATCTCTGTTATCTCTCCCGCTCCATCCTTTTTCTCTCCTCTCATAATCTCTCCTCCCAAATCCTCTCTCTCTCTCTCTCTCTCTCTCTCTCTCTCTCTCTCTCTCTCTCTCGATGCCGCTCTTTTTCTTTCCGCCGTCTTTCTTTTTTCCTCTCCTCTCTCATTTACATCCAACCCCCCCCCCCCCCCTCCCTCCCTCCCTCTCCGGCCGGTCCTCCTCCCGTCCGGGATTCCCCCGTGTTCGTGTGGAGGCACGACGCGTTGCCAGACGTGCCCGAGTTGTTCAAAAGCACCGTGCAGAATCGTTACCGCGGTACTCTGCCAGACGATTTACTACAAAATTCCACTAATCCGCGGATTTCAAAGCTATTTCGGCGCCCCCTCCCCGTCGTGTCTGAAGGCTGGCGGATAATTCTGTGACGCAACCGGGCCCTCCGAAAGAACTTCTCCCCTGCCCTTTTGTTCCATTACGTTCGAGTTTGTTTCATTGTTTTTTTTCGTTCGCTGGAATTAGAATTTTAAATTTCTCGTGGAAGATTTCCAGTGTTTTCGGAACCGCGAGCGCGTAATTCTCGGTCGTCCTAGGTGAAATAACGTGGATTGGAGGAGGAGGAGGAGGAGGAGGAGGAGGAGGAGGAGGGGTGGGGGTTGTGTGTCTAGTATACCTAGGTCCTCGTTTAAAGCAGAGGCAAAAAAAAAAAAATGGGGAGGTGTATTGTGTGCCTTCTTTTCCTTTCTCTAGTATCGACATGCACGTTTTTTTTTCTTTCTTCTGTTTTCGCGTGATAAGAGAGGCTCGCGCCATCGACTAATGTTCCCCGGCCCAAACACCAGCTTTTTTCACCCCTTTACCCCTTTCTCCTCCTGTTCTAGCAATTTCTAACTCCTATGTCTCCGTTCCTCCCTGTCTATTGGTCCAGCAATTTCTTACTATTGTATTTTCTTTTTTTCTGTTCCTCCCTACCTGTCACTCTTCCTCGCCGTTTCTTTGCATTTCATTCGTATCGCACAAAGAGCCACCTTTCTTCATTGATGCACCATGAAATCATGGCAAATTATGGGAGAGCATTGGCACGTCGGACACGAGTAGGACCAATTACCCTGAAATGGAATTATGGAATTATCTTAGTAATTAATCGCTGATGTTTGTTTTTATTTTCCAGGCAGTCGTCAGGGAGCTAAACAGACTGGGAATGCTAGTGGACCTCTCTCATGTCTCGACGAGAACCATGAGGGCGGCTCTGCAGACAACCAGAGCGCCAGTGATTTTCTCTCACAGCGCTGCCAGGGCGCTCTGCAACTCCACTAGAAATGTGCCAGACGACGTCCTCAAAAATTTGGTGAGCCTCCATAGTCATTAGATGTTCAAATTTAAACTCGTGGAAGGAAGTGGATGTAACGAGGAAGGTTAACCATTATTTCACGCCAGTCCTTGGAAACTATGACGCCTCTCTATTGGCATCGAATATTCCTTTCTATTTATTTATTTATTTACTTATTTATTTATTTATTTACTTATTTATATATTTATTTATTTATTTATGTTTGATAGAATTTGATTTATTTTTCAGGGGATTAATTCTAAAATTTTGGTGGCAATTAGAGTCAAGATGAATCAAGACACAACCAATCCAACAAAGTAGATCCTAGTTTATCCCCTTGCTCAGTCCTACGTCGAGGCTGCCTCGCCAGAATAGCACAGAAATGAGAAAATCTGCCCTGCAGAGTTTCGAACGCTCGCATCGAATCAAGCTAAGGGACGTTTAAACCGCGGAGACAGTCCAGTTAATTCGTTTGCAGCGAAACGAGCTCGATATATTCCCCTCCCGAATTTACGCCATAAGTGCATACTGGTGTAGGACGATGCGTATCCCCAGGTTCGCGCAGCCACCACTACAGCGCGGATGCGGGAAATGTAAAACGGCACACGTGAAAGTTTCTGGTCTGCCCACCCTTTTCACCCAACTACTCCCATCCGTTGGCCAACGAAGAGATTATTTGGTTTTAGGTCAGCAAACACGCCGCCTGGAACCAGGTCGTGTGTTTCGGGGGTAGTTCAGGATTGGTCCAACCTCGTTGCAGGATTTCAAAACACACAGGGAAACATAAATGTTACGTGTCGCTGTATTTTTTTTTTTTTTTTTTTTTTGTTGCTTTGTTTTGTTTTGTTTTACCGTGAAACTGGCTAAATTTATTAAAGGGGCGTGGGTGGGTGCAAGCCAACAGGCAAAAAAAGGAATGTACGCTGTTGGAAAGGATTTTCATGGGATTCAATGATTCTCTTCTAACGATTTGGATTAAAGGTTTTATTGTAAGATGCAAAGTTTTGGGATAGTTGGTTTCTTTGCTAGGTAGGTACTACTCTTGGTAGCTTGTGGAAGAGAAAAGGATCTTGCACTGTGAAGGATAAGAGATTAGGTTTCCTTGTTAGCTAAACACTACTCGTGGGAGTCCATGTAACGAAATAGGATTTGGTATTGTGAAGATTAAGAGGAATATAGTGTTGAAAGTATAGTATTGGATAGCGTAGATTTTTCTTTGTTAGCTGGACACAACTCTTAAAAGTCAATGTAACGAAATGAGATTTGGTATTGTGAATATTAAGAGGAACATAGTGTCAGGAATAGTTGTCCTCCCTACTACTAGTGCCAGAAGCGTTGGGGATGTTTCATCTTTTGTTAATAATAAAGAAGATAAACTATCCTTGTGTATCCTGTTTGTCTATGTTTATCTAAATTGAAGCGGAAACTGCTACCCAACCAGATGAAACATTGAATGCGATGGAAATTCGAATCGACTAAGAGATACGTCTATACATATTCGAGCCAGAAAGTACGCGTTCAACGCGGCGTGGAATTTACGGGGGTTGAAGTAATGGAGGAAAAAGTCGCTAGGGATACTGGCGCAGTTGTATCATACAACTTGTATTAAATAATAAATGGCCTGGGTCAATGAGGCTGGCAAAAAAACGGTTCTATAGAGAATTCTGTAGGATTAAATTGGGATTGCAATATGCGAAGCTACATGATTTATGTGACAGAGGAGTCAGCCCGCGATGAGAATCCGCTTTAGAGTACGTACTGGGTGTTTCGTTTAAGTGGGGAATGGTTAAATATCTCAGGAGGGGATGAAGTTGTCAAAGAAATATTTTTACAAAAGTTATTTGGTTCAAATGTACAAATTGAGCGCTGTAAATAATTTTGTTGTAGGCAAAACAGTTGAGAGAAGATTTTAGAAAGAAATTAATTTTTGTAAATAGACTCATACATGTTTTTTTTTTTTTTTTAAATGTAATAACATTTGTTTAGACAAATTCATCTGCCTGTAATACGTATGGTAATTTGTTGTAGTATATCATTTTAAATTGGAGTTCAAATCAAAAGTGCTAATTATAATTTCTCATGGTAATTAACACGTGTCTACAACGCAAAGATGACGAGAATATTTAAAACAGATTTCGAATAGCGAACACAATACCGGATGAACTGGATGGCTAAGTCTGACGCGCGAAGCTCGACGAAAATTTAATCCTACGCCTGCCAATCACCAATGACAATTACCTTCCGTCGATGCTTGAAACTAATCCCTCGGAATTAAATTTGAATTGAAAACGATGCGCCATCTTAAATTTCATTAAAATGCTCGTGGATTGTTCGCAGTCTCGCGCTAAATGTGTTACGTTTTAATGCTCTCATCTAGTTGACTAATTCGGATACAATACACTGCATTTACAGAAAGTATAGGATTATGTATTCTATGACATGAATCAAAAGAGAATTTCAATTACAGGAGCGCACTGTCGCTTATCGATTTATCTGGTAGCTGTATTTTTAGCCAAACTATCCAAAACACAGAAAAGTACAGAATAAAATACAGTTGTACTCATAAAATGATTGCAACGAGTGTAGAGAATTCATAAAATCTCAATATTTTCAAAAATCGTCCATATAGTTGATTATTATTTTCCATTACTGTCTGAACAATTTTAATTTTAATTTTAATTTTATGAGGCTCAACTCCATATTATTTTCATTAATGTATACACAAATTTCAGTTCCATTTTTGTTATCACGATTTTTAACTCTATTTAATGAAAGACGTTTTATTTATATTAAGGTCGTTAATTGCGCATACTATGCTATATAGAAGAGAGATTATATACGTTTATATGCGTTTCAAGAGGGTTTACTACATTCTCATTAATGATAACAGTAGGATTGGACATGAAATTATTCGATACTAGTTTGAATATGATCCAAACAATTCCATGTATAATTAGATTATTTCCACTCATATTTTCAATCGCACATCAATGATTTGTTGCACACTGATGTAATTCAGCATCCAAGGTACATTAAAATTAATATTTTATTTGCGATTCGTTCGCTACCTTCAGTTGCATTAACTGAATAAAATCAACCACGTTTTATCGTAATTGAACCAGATTTAATTCCTGGATTTAACGCAGAGCATTGTAAATGGCGTAATCAGCCTGGGAAATCCTTTTATTAAGTTTATTTGACGGAACTACGATGCGAGGTGTTTATAATAGAAAATGGAATTAAGAAAATATTCAATGAAAGTATGTAGAGACGCAAAGATGCTGCGGGTAATGATATTTTTTTTTTTTTTTAACTCTAATAGCCCAGAAATACGTTTCGAAACAGAAAACAGGAATGTTCGAACAAGCAGCTCGCTCATTGAATTTTAATGCGCATTTCCCAGTCGCAGATACATTGGGAATGCACACGCCATTTTGAATCGCAACTTTTTTAATATCGCCCGCTGGCGCGGTACCCCACGTCCAGAGTACAGATTAAAGTTCGGAAAACGTAAACTATGCGTTCATATGAAGAGTTGTCAGGTACAACTTCGCTGAAACCAAGTTACAGACTCTTTGTGTGGTTTCTTTGACGCTACCTAAGCGACTTTCGCCAAATGCGTTCCTTTATAAATTTTAATGCAATGGAAGGCTGCGTTTCGATTCAAAAATATTAAATTAATGTAGGAATAGCTAAGAATTATAATTTCTAATGTTTACATGGTTTTTATGAAAGTAGAAGATATGTTCATTCAAGAATAGTGAAGCTGGTATTGAATAATTCAGATAATAATTCATATCTATACGATTGACATTAATAATGAGATTCTTTCCAATACATAGTAATCAATGATTTGCTTGACAAGAGATTTGAAACATTAATCTATCTGTTTGCAGGCAAAAAATGGCGGAGTGGCGATGGTTCCATTTTATACGTACTTCATAACGTGCAACAGCACAGCCACCATAAGAGACGTTATTGGTACGTAGAATTTTATCATCCACTTATTTATTCTTTACTGCTGCTTATTCACGTCAGAAAGAATCTTCTTCCACTTGTTATCTCTGTTAGATGAAACTGCTAATGATTAAAATTAAACTAACGTAAATTCCCCGATGAAAAGTTATGGATAACGTAGTTTAAGAAGTAATATAACGAACATTTAAATATTTTCAAGTCTGAACGAGTTTGTTAAGAGCCAATGCTGTTTCAGCACACATCAATCACATCAGGAAGGTGGCAGGGATCGATCACGTTGGAATAGGAGCTGGCTTCGACGGGATAAATTTGTAATTATCTTTGGAGTATCCTCGATACATCGCGCATTCAGAGAATGGTCGTTATTGAAGCGAGGCTCAATGGAGCATTAACATCTATGGTGGAATTTACAACAATTTGCGATGAGCACAATGGAACAATTTAGAGGAACGCTTAAATCAGAAAATTGCGTCCATTGATTGAAAACAATGGACCATACTGGATTTTCCTGATCATCTGCAGGGCTGCATAAAACGACAGACCTTCTAAAATCCTTACTTTTAAAAATAACCGTAGTTATAACATTATTTCCACCCTCTTCAACCCGGTTTAAAATTAAATTCAACTTCGTGTGTTATTCCCTGAATGGGCAAAATATTTCCAATCAGTCCATATATACAGTGTGTAAAGGATTTTGTTGTTGTTGTTGTTTCTAGTACTCCTACTGGTTTGGAGGATGTCTCGAGGTATCCACAACTGCTGGCTACCCTATTGGAAGATCCTACATGGACCGAAGACGACATTAAGAAGCTAGCTGGCCTCAATTTACTGAGGGTGTTTGCTAAAGTCGAGCAGGTGTGTCATACGATCTCAAAAAAATACTATCAAATATTTATATAAATATGTATAAATTTATTATAAGTTATATTATTATTATTCTACATTATATATTATTTGAATCGAAGGTGCGAGACGAGTGGCACAGAGCAGCGGTTCTACCAGTGGAGAAGATCAGCCCCCCAGACAACTCTGCATGCGTTTACGGGACGTCCTGATCCTCTTCGATCACATTCGCAGGATTCTTGAATTTCGCTCCGTCGCCAAGGATTCGACACGTCTCGTAGAGCCACGGAATCCTGTAAAAGTGGGAGAAAGTGAACCGAAAGGAAGCTCATTAGCGCCTTTACCAAAGAAGAACAATTGAATCCATCTGTGAAAACCGATAGGGGCGAGGCAAGGCCAAGTTTTTCAGGACGAGTTCAATTCCTTGACCTTTTTTCACTCTTTGAATGAATTTCGTATTTTCTATAATATTATTGCTATCGTTAAGTATTTATAAACACTCAAAAAGATGGAGAAAGTTTAACGATATCGCGCGAGTTAGCGTAAAACTGTCAACTTTTCCTTCTGTGAAAAGATTCAACGTTCCTCTCATTTTCAAATTGTTGAAACTTTGATTTACTATTTTGAATCAACTGGAAATGTACAGACATTTTGATAATTGAAACGACGTCGTTTCGTGAAAGTGTCCACGCCGAGATCTGAACTAGTCCTGAAGACGTAATAATAAACAAAGCGTTCCTAAATGAATGAACTGGTATTGATGCGGACAATCGAGGCTGCCAAGATACTTTCTGGGAAGAATCCATTTCGAACGAGACTATTCGCGAAATAATGCTCTCGAAACAATCTCGACAGGAGCCAATAAACATTTTGCCAACAAATGCAAGCCAACACACGTCGAAACGTGCGAGTTTGAGATTTTAATGTATGCAAGACCTTTATCTGTATGCAAGAATCTCTTTATTTACAGAATTCGCTGCATGAGTTGTCGCTAAAATTAGTATTAAACGTAACAGGAAATTAAGATAATTAAAACTACGCTAAAATAGAAATTTTTGCTAAATAGGTTCTTCTCAGGAAGGGGATATCTTTTTTATTTTTAATAGTACTTAATAATCGATAAAACTCGAAGTATTAAAAACTGTATCAAAGATGCCATGAATCGTTTAAATGCTTGCACCAAAGTATAGTGACTAATAAGTGCGCTTAAGACCAAGAAATCAATCGCAGAAAAAAAGAAAACAGAAAAACAGGTGGGGAGGGAGGAAGAAAATTTTTAGTTAGAAATTCAATGGCAGGTGAATAATTGGATGCATTGAATTGTTTAATGCTTTCTAGAGCTTCTAATATATACATTGCAACACCATTTTTAAAGAACGTTGCTTTAAACTAGAACTGAACCTTCGACTGAAATATCCTCGAAAACTATACTTGACGTGTTTATTATTGTAACGGGACTTGTACGAGGTATTTGTTTAATTGTCGCTTGTTTATTCATACAATTTCCCCTGTTGTAGCTCAAATATTTTAAGTCTTGAATGTGGACGTACTCGAATCAAGGATTAAGTGTCTGGATGAGGTGGCAGACCTGTTTTTATTATAGTTACCAATGTCAAACACTGCCATGCCACTTTGTACCGAACTGTTACGGGAAATCGTAATCGTTGGTCGTCCCTTTTCCATATGGTAGCAATTAACTGTAGAAGATATATTCGATGATTTTCAGAATGGAACCATAAGTAGGGGTATATAATTAAGAGAAGAAATATTATTGATACAAATTTCAGGGTCGAAACAGTAGCGAGATAATGCGAAGGCTTTTTCTGTTTAGGTGTATGGTTTTAAAATAAAAATGGCCCTGCAGCTGATTAGAGTTCAGAGGTTAGAGACTCAGCTTTGAAAATGAAGATAGAAACGTTTCCTTGGAAATTGTTACTTTAGAAGCATGTAATATTGAATTTCTCAAACCTAACGAAGACTATCAATCCACACTTTTCTAGTTTAGGTATATGTTTTTAAAATAAAAATGGCGATGCAAGGATCAGAGGGCCATTTTTAGGAAACACTTTTCTCAGTGCTCTCAGCTTTGAAAATGAACATACAAACATTTCCTCGGGAGTGTAATTTAAGTTTCTCAGACCATCAATCCAGCCTTAACCTTGACTATCGACTCCCTTACCATTTACTTGACGAAAAAGCGTTCTCGCAAGATCTTTCTTTTCTTTTTTAAACAACATTTGTCCATTTCCACTTTCTAATATCACGATAAGTACATAAGTAGACGGCGCAGCGACGAATTGGAAAAGAAATTTAATAAAATCCATAGAAGAGCTAGTCAGTAGAGATATTACAGTATTTCCATTTTTCTTACTTTTTTCCAACGTGGGGAACACGTGCGAGGAATTTTTAGGTACCTGTAATTAATATTGTTAACGACTATACATATATATATATATATTATATACATATATTATATATAAAAAAAAACCAAGGCGCCTTCGACGACTCGCAGCATCATATGACCTCGAGCTGTAACAAATTGTAACGTGGACAATTATTAACAATGACCTTCTTCGACAAATTAACATGTTGACTGCCAGAGGAGTATTCTGGGAAATTTTTATTGGAAACAATATTAATAATTATCAAACATTTATCGATACAATTTACTTTCCTTTGATGCTTGACTTTCAGAATAAATTCTTTTTAGTTCTATATCTTATACAGAATTTTATATTTTATAGCCCATACACGGCTGAATTGGCGCTAAACGTGTTAAAGAAAATAACGAAGAGAGAGAAATGATTGTTAACAGTTCTCCGCGAAACTGAAAGGTCTCGAACACCATCGTTAGTTGGAAGCTTTTTTCCTCGAAGTGAAAACACTCAAGCTTGCGTTCTCCTCGGCGTTAGCAAGGAATATCATGCAGAATCGACGAGCATAATGAATTGTCTATCGATAAACATAGCGAGACCGCAGAATCCTGTTGAAAATGAACTCTTAGCAGCAATAACACTGATAACCGCCACAGTAGCGAACGATTAACTAGCGTAAAAGACCAATAGGATGATATTCACGATTTTTAATTCATAAAGAGTAAGTCTAGCATGTTAAAATACCGATTGAATCAATCGTTTCAAAGACATCTTTCGTCGAAGATAACTTTACCGGTATTATTTAACTATTGCAATTAATTATTATTAACTGGCAACTAACAAACGAGTCTATTTGCCTTGGAAAATTCCAACATATTGTTCAAAATCCTATCATTACAGAACAAGTCCTACGACTGCAAATTATTTCCCACGTAATGATGCGCTGACAACCCAAACTCAGTCAATGCGTGCAAAATAAGTTAACAAATACAGCGTACAATTGATCTTTGTTGCTAGACGCAACGTGTCTTTGAAACTATGGATCCAACAACAGTACATTGCTCAATACCATTGATCGGAGACTCGAAAATGGAGACAAGACTCACTCTTGCGTTTACGATAGCGTTTACAGACACACGACTCATGATATTATTCACTTGTAGACGAGTGATGCCGTTCTAGTTTCTCGTAACGACGGTGTATACTTTGTAAAAGGATGCAGAATGAAATCAGCATTTTTCCTTCAGGTTAAAAATTACCAGAAATGGGTCTCGAAGCCGCACGAGAAGAGAGGAACTCTGGATAATCATTTCAAGCATGCATGAGCGCGAATAAGAAGGAATGAATGAGAAAAGGAGCTATGTACACAAAACCAGCGTTAAGAAATTCCTAAGAACATCCAGAGAAAAAGCTTTGCAAGAATTCGCGTTTGAATTGGAAACATCTTTTCTTAAACGTAGTAATGAATCTTTGATTTGAGAAATTAGCCTCCTGAAAAGCTCACTTGCTCGCTTTGCAATTCGTTGCAGAATCCAGGTTTGAATTTGGAAGCATCGATTCTTTTTTTAAATATAAACACCAGTCAGTTGAAATGAACCTCTTACTTCTGGAATTTGAAGCATTAGAATTGATATCTTCTTGAAAAGCTTGAACAAGTTAGGAAAACAAACGAGCGTGCCATTTTGTTTCCTAACTGAGGAAGAACGCTGGAGGAAGTTTGTCGATGGTTGAATGCGAAAGAAAGAAAGGATGAGAGCGAGCCTTAGAGATAAATCTTAACGTACATAACATAAACAACACACAACTGCCTAGAAACTCAGATTAATAATATTATAACTTACTATATTATATACAATTACGACCGACATGTCCAAACGCACAAAGGGGCAAGTTTGGCAAGAGACAGCATGTAAATAGAATTGTAATCCACGTGTATATAACGGGGCGATCGGAAGCGTCACTTTCAGATTTTTCACTTCACTCCTCGAAAGCATACTTCTGACCATTTACGACGAAGGAAGAGATTAGTAGCTGAAGTATTAAAGGGATAAGTGGATGAAGTTGTCCGTTCTCTGTTGACCTCGTCTTCTGCGTGCATTATGCTGCCAAATATTCGTTTTATCCTGTTGTCGTTCACTTCTTCCATTTTTTTTCAAACATAGACTTCATTCTTTAGCGTTAGAGACTGGTAGATTATTTTTAAGGATGAATTCAAGAGTAAGAATGAATTCAAGTAACGTTTAGAGTAGAAGAACGATTAGAGATGCGAGTATTGTCAATTCCAGACGAAAGAGACTTTCCCCCAGAAATGCTAGAACGTTGTCATGACAAGTTCTTCGATTCTTTATGCCGAATGCTTTATACTGAATGTCCACTTCAGTTTCTACATCAAACACTTCCTCTTTTTATTCAATATTATTTCTCCTAATCAGTGCACAACTCCAATTTCAGTTCACCTCTGAACCCTAAGCTAACCACCTCTAAATAGAAAACATAGTTGTCCAATGTCTCGCTTAAGGTATTCTTTCTGTTAGTCTAACTTCAAATTTTACCCTACTTCATCCTTAGAACGAGATCCAAACCTTTTTAGATGAATTTAACTAACGGAGAGAGTTGTAAACAAGGGCAGCTATTTCCAAGAAATCGTAAAGAAGAGAACTGGAGAGAGCCAAGAGTGTATAGACGATTGTCGAGGAGACTATGGAAATTAAAATGATATAGAAAGTTTTAATAAATTAATTATTAACGCTACAAGCAGGTGAACACTATACCTAAAGAACATAGTACGTTTTAACACACCTACACACAGACACAGGATGAGGATATGGAAGATCTAATAAAATTAATCCCCGTCGACATTGGTATAGCTGCGAATGTAAAACAGACAAGACTAATCGGAGAACTTTGATTATTTGAAAGTTCTTATATTCTTTTCTGTAAAATATCAACCGAAGCCTCCACTTTTTAATTTGCATTTCAAACTGATGAATCGTAAACTCTAAAGGCTCACGTATGAAATTTACTGGAGAAAATATGGGAATTTTCAAACAAGCAAATGTCCCTTTGTAACTTATTTGCTATTACCTATATAAATACATTATATAGATTATATAAATAAATATAATATATATATATATATTTAAATATATATATATATATATATATAGAAGCGAAGAGTGAGTGCAGATGCGAAGACATTGTGCGAGTGCAAGAGATAGGGAATAAATAAATCAAGAATTTTTTAATGAATTGTCAGACCGCTTTTTCCAACGGCTCTGACGAATTTAGAGGAAAACTTTTAAAGGTGATACGTTATTTAACGATACTTTTAGTTAGACTGAACCCTAGAACGTATATATAAATATATATATATATATAAACTATTATAATTTTAGGAACTTCAATTTGTTTAATGTTGAAAATTCAAGGACAACGTTGAATCGATCGTCTTGAACTCGTTTATAAAAGGAACACTAAAATCGAATCTTGTCTACAAAACATTGAAACTCATTGTATTTTAATATCGGGCAATATTGTAGCAACACCGAGTACATATTCGATTCAGAAAGCTTCGTTTACGTTGTATCTTGCAAATTGTAAATGATTAGAAAACAAATTAACCCTTCCTGGGGCCAGATCATCTGATTCCCAAGTACATTCTTGTCAAAGCTTCCTTGAGGTGGGACTAAGGGTAAAGGGTTAATGATCCATTAGATTTAATGATCCATTAGATCCATTAGATCAACAGTTTATGTCAGTAATAAGAAGGTTCAGCAAGATTAAGTGAGATGTTTTCAAGGATTTACAGACAAAATTCGATTTTTTGATGGCGCAAGATGAATAACTTGCATAGGGAAATATATATGTGAGAGAAATGGGATTTAATAAATTGAGCGAGGACGTAGGCGATAACGATGACAACGACGATGATTTTATCTATGTTAATCTAGAAGACATTGCTGGAACAATGATTTGTACGCCTTCTATGAAGGACCGTAGAGTACATTATGTTACCTAATACTCCTAAGCACACATTATCTAATAAACATTATTTACAAAAGCAACGAATGCCTACGAAAGCGTTTCTCCCTACAGGTAAAAAGAAATCGAAAAAACTCTTCATAACAATACACGCTGTTCTTTTGTTTAATAACTTTCTTTAGAGAGAGAGAGAGGAATCTTTACACGATATTTCTTTATTGTCTTTTTTTTTTTTATTTCAGACTCTGGATAGGAATACAGTACTACATAATGGAAGTAAAGCTACATACTTTAGACAAAGTTCTAATTTCTGATTCGTTCTTCCTGATAACAGGTAAAAGTAACTTCTTTGTAACAATGTATGCTATTTTTTTTTATTTAATAACTCCTTAGGCAAGGAAATCTTTACACGATATTTCTTTAACCATTTTATTTTTGTTTAATTTCAGACTAATTAAGAATAAAGTACTATACAATTGGATAAAGACGACATATACTTTAGACGAAATTCTAATTTCTCATTCATTGGTGCCAAAAAAATAATCCTGATACGTAACAAGGCAGAAGAGAAGAAGACATAGTGCACCCTGTATAA
>NW_026534326.1:451526-453588 GCF_026225885.1 Hylaeus anthracinus | reverse complement strand
TCTAATTTCTCATTCATTGGTGCCAAAAAATAATCCTGATACATATACGTAACAAGGCAGAAGAGAAGAAGGCATAGTGCACCCTGTATAATTCTAATTTCTCATTCATTGGTGCCAAAAAACAATCCTGATACATATACGTAACAAGGCAGAAGAGAAGAAGGCATGATTCCCATGAAAGACCGAGGAAGAAAAAGAGACACAAAGCGTTGAGGGACACAATAGCACCTGTCGAATCGCGTCCTCAGCGTGTAGACGAGAGAAAGAGAGGGGAACCTCGCATAGGAAAGCGCGCGATATAACACATCGATCTGCGCTCGCGAATGCGCACTGTTTGTTGTCTAGGTAGGGTTTCCCCTTGCCTCTCTGTGTGGACCGTGACCGGGATACCAACAGGTGATGCTGGAGTAGAGACACTCCCAAGCTTGGTCTCCCGCAAGTCCTCATCCTAACGGTGATTTAGCATCATTCAATTTGGGGGATGTCGCCTCTAATCTCGTTGGGAGCACGTAAAGGCAATACAGAAAGAAGAAAGTCCTTCATCACTTGGTGCTTAGTGCTTTGATTTCTTGTTATTGTCCTTTAGGTTCTCTGCACCTTCCCCTGCAACAATACTGTGATACAGTTTGGGAACTGATCAAAATTTGTACGTGAGAGAACAGTATCGGGGTCAATCAACAGTCTTGGGGAATGTTTAATAAAGCATTACTCGGTTCTCAGTGCTTAGGTCCCAAGGTGTGAGTGAGACCAAGTGATACCTTATGCCAAAAGATATTTGTGTTAGAAATGTTGTACGCAAATGGATATAACACAAAGAAATTGAGTTTCAATGAATACTGTAAAGCTATGCAATGCAATGTATGCAATGTACATATGTAAAATAATTCTTACAAGTAGCCAAGGATTGTAGCAATCCCTAACGCTAAGTTTTTCGGATAATGACCTGGTGTCAGGGCACTGTTCACGAAAATAATGAACGGGAGAGTAGTCGAGTATCCCAGCAATGAATTCGTGAGACTGCTTTTAATGAAACATTTCTGTAAAGGAAGATGATGCCAAGAGAATGAATATCCACTGCAAGAAACGACAAAACAAGAACTGTTTAACTTTGAGAATCGAGTTCCCTCGCGAACTAATAAATTGGTTGAATAGCGGCTAGATCCTGTGATTAGTACACTAATCCTCTGGAAAGAACTCGTTGAAATGACGAAAATGGTTCAACAGTCATTGTTTGAGTGTGTTTGGAGCTTGTCTCGACATCAGGGTTTCTCGCCCTGGGCGATCAACATACGTATCAAAGGCTGGAATGGAAATAAAGCAGTCTTGAGACGCTGCTTCACCGTACAATTTTTTCATACGGTGAATTCCACTGGTTTCTAGAATTTCATTTGCAGTGTTCGAGTAAACGACAACTTGTTGCTGTTCCCAAGCAACCAGAAGAGGAAGACAGAAGAGAATGCTGCGATAACGAATCCCAGGGACACAGAAAGGTGGGCATAATTAATTCGCGCAACATATTTTCAACTCTGTCGTTCCTCAAACTAGAATAATAAAGCATTGTTAAACTAGAGAAAATAATTTTATTATCTGTTCATCTGCGATTTTGCAAGTGGTTAACGATAACACGTACTCGAAGCCATTATTTATCCAAAAAGTATTATACAAGGTACTCGGAGATTCCTAGCAAAGAAAATTGGCAAGTTTAGGGTATCGTACAGAAGGATTCGGATCGATGCAAAACTTTCCCGTGCTGAAAGATAGGAAACAAGAGGGAACAATGGTTCTTTGTACCCTGTACGTGTACCGCGAACAAAGCTGAGCACGTATAAGTGGAAAACTCACAGATAATGTTACACGCACGCATTGTCTACGCCTAGACATCTCTGCGCCCACTATGTAAAAGTGAGGGAGGATCAGTGTAGCAAGCACTACGTACACGCATCATGAAGTCAAATTAAAATGAAGCAAGCATCGTTCGGCAAACATTCAGCAAATTATTAAATTTATTGTTCTAAATACAATTTTCTGTCCATTACAATTTATACAATTTTCTGTCCATTAC
>NW_026534326.1:437545-451516 GCF_026225885.1 Hylaeus anthracinus | reverse complement strand
TATACAATTTTCTGTCCATTACAATTTATACAATTTTCTGTCCATTATATTTATATGTCCATTACATTAATATCTTCGCAATAGTGTCTTTAGTTAATAACGCAGAATTTATTTAATTTTAGATGCCGCAAGGGAACATCCAGTATCAAGGGACGCAGAGAAGAGCCTGCGGTCCAGGAGCGCACTGGAACGTTCAGGTATCATTGAAGAAAATGAATGCTCTGGTAACACTGGCAGCTTGCTCAAAGTTTAGTTAGGACCTGACGGGAACTATTTAAATATTTCTTACATTTTTGTATCCGCACAATAGAACAAATACTGAACTAAATAGACCTAAATTCTACGAATAGAGCATGGTTTAGCGCAATAGGCAGATATTGTCACAAGGTCACAAGATTATTTAATTATAAATGTAAATAGAAGACACTCGTAGACACTTGCGATATACGAGAAACGATTATTACAAGCAAAAACTTTTTACGACTAATGGCAATTTATAATTCTTCAATTTTCTCAAAACGTTAATTATTCTGAGATATTCCTTCTACATTTTTTATTACTCAGCGATTACGCATGGCAACAAAAACATGAGCTCTAGAGAAAGCATGTTTCCAATAAGAATTGATTTGATTACATGAAATTATAGCACTTTGACATAAACAAATACATGAAACACGAGATGTTTCCAATCCTCCAATCCTCGAGTTATCGTGCAAGGCAAAACCACAGTGATCGTTCAGGAGTGGAGATAACGTACAAGTATCGTCCAGATTAGCATCCGTTAACAGAAGTAATTAAATCGAATAGGTGGTGAGAGACAAGGTGACAACACGGTGCTTGTGGTACGCCTGCGAAGCTCTCGGAATTGGTCTGCTACTAATGCTTTTAGGCGCTTGCATGGCGACCATAGGTGAGTAGAACCTTAGGGGATAATAAATGGTTCTTCGTTTACTTAGCAGCTGCTGTACCATCCTAATTACCTAAAATCTAAATTCGCTCTTTGATCTATCTATCAAACGTTAAAAACAAGAGAAAGAAAGGTAGTTGCATGGATAGCAGTGATCCTATTTTAACATAATTGCTTATATCTGCACAAAAAACAATGTCTAATTTCATCTACTGCATGGAAGTAAACAGAACATTACAAATTACGAAATTGAAGTAATTTTTCTCAATGCTAGTTAATAATCACAATGTATACATTATATATACATATATCGAAGTTACTGTCACATTTCTTCTCTACTTATTAGCTTAAGTAGACTTAATTATAATTCTAATAATAAATTGAATTTCTTTAACTATCACTGATATAATATTTCGCACTTCATATCGTTACAAAGATAAATTGACACAAAGTTCTGATTTAGGGTACTTCGCAGACCAACTTTCCGTGGCTCAGGAAGTTAGAGGTAATATAACAGTAAGAGTGAAGAACGAGTCGCGTGGATTTCACCTGAACAACCTCAGTTATGCTGGACCAATAGTCATGGGCGTAGGAGGTATTAATTTCTCCCTCTTTCTTTAAATATATATATATACATATATGTAGTACATAAATATATTACTCTGAAAGCATGCATTTTTATAGATTCCGTAGTAAAAGATAGTCCCCCGTTCGATAAAACAACATACTATTAAAAATATCCGTTGCAAAAAGAAAGTGATTAAGCACCCAGCTAAAAAAATGAAATGTCACAAATACCACGATAAAGCTTAACAAAATTATTTAAATAACATTCCATTGCTCTGGGAATGCTGTAGACGATTAATTGTTACTATAAAATTGAGGAAAAAAGTAAAAAAAAAAAAGTTGCCCCCAGAGAGATTTGAACTCTCGACCCCTGGTTTACAAGACCAGTGCTCTAACCCCTGAGCTATGGAGGCTCACGAACTTCTACCGTTCCAATACCGTGCAAGAGCTTCTATACACCCTATATTCTTAATACATTTAAAAGATTTTTTAATCAACATACAAAAACATACGAACAAATTAATGAATTAATTACTCGATCACGCTACAATATAAAATCATTCTTTCTTTGCGTAAATTTAGTACCAAACAAATTTAACATCAAACAATAAACTTAACAATTACGCAACTTTTGTTTCTTTTAATTAACACACAATGAACTCCCGCAGGTTTCATCGTAGTGGCAGCCTGCGTGATGACCTTCGAGGCCCGCGACAACGCTGCCAAGGTGGTGCCAGCGCGTTTCCGCTTTAACCAACCGTCGACAATAAAGAGCATCAGAAACCAGCGCAATAGAAGATCCATATCCAGCCAGACAACCAAATGGGACCACCAGCTGGGTGTCTTCAGGATGAACAGAAGCCCAAGTCCGAGTTTGCACGAGGTTCTACGGAAACAATTGACCGCGGAATTCATGCAGTTCTCCAAAGAAATGAAGGAGAAGCAAGCTGGACATTCCATCAAGAAGAGTCCCAGCGCGCCAACCTTGGTGGACAAGAGATCACCTCGTAAGAGGTCTCCTAAATATGCTGGGTGCGCACTGTTGAACCCTGAATTACTGCAGAGACATGCTCTGTCTGTTGACAATCCTAGCTACAATGTTCACCAGGTCAGTAGAGAAAGTCTGGACCATCAAAGGATGGGAGGCAGCCAAGTTTCCATGGCGATGGACCTGCACATCCCCAACAAAGTCCCAGTCACGCTAAAAGTGAAGGACAGGTCAGATACAGCCAGGCGCCACCAACTGCTTCGTCAAACCAAAGTTGAATACGTAGAAGAAGTAGACGAAGCAGCACGATCGCCAACCAGTCACACTTACTCGCCTAATTCGCTAGGAAAGAGAAATTCCATGGACGTGAAGCTGTTCGAGGAGCTAACAGCAACCAAGGATTTCACGAAAATATCACCCAGGGACTTTCGCAAGATCTCCTCGCCAAGCTTTCATAAAATTTCATTGGATAAGGTTGGGAACGAAAGGAGGATCGAGAGGTCCATGGGCAATCGTAAGGCCAGCCTCGAGTTCAGAAGAAGTCCTGACTTCCGTAAAGGAGATTATAGGAAACTGTCCATGGAGAGATTCAGCATGGACTGCACCAAATACTTCTCGGACGAGGTAGGAATCAGGTCGAGGGCAAGCAGTGGCGAGAACCTGCGTAGGCAACGTCAACCTAAACTCTACCAGTGCAACTCTGACGACTGTAAACGAAGATCGTTTGAAAGACACCACAAAGATGGCCAGTCGAGCAGATGTTCTCTAAACACGCAAGCAGTTATCGAGAGTGCAGGTGATTCGGACTTCAAGTACTTTGTCGAGACGTCGTTGGATACCGAAGAGAGTCGTGCAGACTATTCCGATGAGAGTCGCACGGTCGATATAGACGAGCCAGCCGTGGCTTTGTCGTGTGGAGGATCGAACGAAGTTGATGCCTTGCTCGAGGAACCTGAACTGGAGAATCTTCCAGAGAATGGGACGGAGAGTGCAAGGGTACACGGAAGTGCTAGGGAAGAAATGAAGCCAGAGATAGCGGATGATACCAAGAAAAATCGTGAGAGTACAGATAATTTTATTACAAAGAGTTTTGAAGACTTTAGGAGGAGCGAAGAGAAGACTTTGTATATAGCGGATGATGAAGTTTGAAGAGTAACCATTAATGTCAATGGGCTAAATGTTGAGAAGCGTTGAGAAATGTTCTTAATTAAGAATAATCATTTTTCATTTGAAAACTGAAGTTAGAGGTAAGTTTTGAACAAAAGTGTCGTGATACTGGTAATTAAACGACTACCACTAATGAGTTTGATAAATTTTGAAAATCGCAGGTATATAAATAAACATTACAGTTACATTTAGAAAGTGAACCTAACTCCATGGTAGCAGTTTGTTACGATCGGGTTGTAGATTTTAATTTAAACAAAATTTCAAGCTAGGAAACTTAATGAAACTTACGACATAATTAATTAAACTAACATTTTTGTAGGATAAGGCAATAACATACTTCCAAGAAACATACTTCCACTCTAAGAAAAATCTTTTCCATTAAACATAGATTCTTTTGTTACCGGTTAACAAGAAAATGATCATTAGTTGGAAAAGTAAAGATGGACATTATTGTGTCTGTTTTGAACTCGTTCACTTTGACTGAGATTTAATGCATAAAATTTTATAAAGCAAATGATTTAAACAGACAATCTCTACAATTACTGTCCATGACTTCGAACCAAAGACTTTTTTTTTAATATTTATTCGAGTTCCCTTTAAATGATACAGGGCATATTTATACAACTCGCAATTAAACTAAATTAAAATAGCTAAGAAAATTGCTGACTACACTATCCTGTTGTGCTATTGTAAACGTTGTTTGGTAAATTCGTATACATTAGGCCTACATCGTTAAACTAAGAGACTTATAAACTCGACTAAACATTCGTTTCCACGGAGTATCGTGAAGGAATTATTAAATTTTGTACAGTTAAGAATTTTGTAAAAGGACAAATCTAGCAAAAGTGACAATCCATTAACGCCAGACGTACGTTGTTTTTTTAAACGAAAGGCTTAACCAAATGTATAAATCTATTTTTATATCTCTCGTACAGTGATATGGTGTCAGTAGAATATTATACATTACTAACGATATCCATTATTCTCTAGTCGATTGTTTTTTCTAGTACGATAAATATTCAAATCAAAATCAATTAAACGTTCAAGGTCATCGAGGATCATTCCTCACTACACTTCAGCCTTGAGTGGCCAAAACAAAAGTGCTTTCGCATCATAAAATTTCTCTGTTCATTTCACCCCGATGATCCATAATGAAAATACATTTCACACATTGAAAAGGTTTCTCTCTAAACAATAATATAGAAAATTAGAGAGAAACAAATTGAACCCCCTTCTGAAATTAAACTAAAAGATTAACACTCATTCAAAGGAATCAAAATGGTCTTATGTGTAATACTAAGTTTTATTTTTTAAGACACAACTTTACATACCATACAGAGACATTGTAATCCTACTTCAAATAGTTATCGCAAACTATGAAAAGAAACATTGGCTCTGGGTTGTTATTTGTGCCAATACAATGTAAATACTTCAAACGCGTAGGTAGCAGTTAACAGAAAAAACATAATCGAACTGTGATGAAAATGTAAATACGTAAGAATAACGGTAGGATGATTGTTTGCTGCCAAACAAAAGTCAGTGCTGTAAAATTTTTGACAATTTTATTTAATTAATCGATACTAAGAGAACAAGGATAACATTGAACAAGGAGTTTCTCAATTCAAATTTTATTTAAATTGTTTAGATCCAGGGAGTCCAAAAGATAAATGCAAAAATAATACGTTATGGAAACTAAACGATAAATTCTATTTCTACCAGATTAATTATTTAATATATATATATGTTTATCTCTCTAACGTGGAATAAATAAACGCTATAAACAAGCAATATCAGTAAAGTGGAGTATTTACTTCGACTAAAATCCAACGTTTTTGAAATAATTAAATCCTTTTCAAGAGTATCTTTTACAGCACTGAAACTGTTCAATACAAGAGACAAGTAACTTTGTCCTACGCCAAATTGTACTTAGCGAACGCGTTGAGATAAATGAGTATTGTTGTAAAGTTCTGGACTCAATGTAAACTTTGCATGCTGACTGTTGTAACATCTCAATAAAACAACTTCAGAAAAGAACGTTCGCGTAATCAAACTACTGTACTTAGGGACAAATAAATAGTCATAGAAACATTCGAATGAATTAATTGGCACTCTATTTGATTAACATTAAAGTGATGCTAATTATATAGTTATTAAACGAAAAAAAAAAAAGAAGGGGAAAAAATTGCCGCGGTCGAGATGCGAACCCAAGTCGTCCGCGCGCGAGTCTAACGCTCTAGCCACTGAGCCAATCGTAATCTGTAGCTGTGCTTTTAAATTCGAGACCATCCTAGCACATGGTGAAACTTTATAAACTTTGACAATTAATATTACAAAATCTAAAGCCTAATAACGCGAAAGTTTCGAGTGTTATAATGTTTATTACTCATAGAATAAACATATAAATCGTCATGTAAATCTACGATCTCATGGTTCTTTTAAGTGTAACGATCGAACACAAGCTATAACCTATAATCTTCTCGATCTATAATTGTCTCCTCAACCCCTGCTGGTAAGGGATGCTGAGCGAGTTCGTCACGTGCGTCCATACATAAATGTTCTCGTCACTCATGAAGACCGCGATCGATGAGCCAGCAACGTGCACGTAATCTCGTTTATTTTTACCAAATGATTTACATAGTTACCTAACCTTCGAACACCATGCCTCCTCGACGCTTTCATTGTTAATTTCACGTTCATGGTCGCGACGTTCGAGTGGTTGACAGTGGATAAACAAAAGTGGATGATTCGAGGCAAGTGTTCTATCAATTATTTATGAAATGAACAAAAATGAATCGACCAGCAGATATGGACCCCTCGTCGGCGCCATCGATGAAGGGACAAGCAGTGCTAGGTTTTTGGTACACAAATTTTATTTATTGTTTATCAATTCGCCATTCATTTTCAATTTAACTCACAAATTTAACTCTTCTATGAATTTTCAATTTTCTTTCTCCGTCACTAAGTATTGGACTCTTTCAGGTGTTCGCTGCAAACACAGCAGAGGTATTAACATATCACCAGGTTGCCATATCGCAGTCGTGTCCAAGAGAAGGATGGGTCGAGCAGGATCCTGTAGAAATATTGAAGGCGGTTAGAGAATGCCTCAATCAAACTGTGTTTAATCTAAGACAGCTTACCATAGACCCTAGCGATATAGTTGCAATTGGTATAACGAACCAAAGAGAGACCACGGTTGTGTGGGACTCCATCACAGGGGAACCGTTATACAATGCCATAGGTATTATCTGAAATCTAGACTATTTCTTCAGGTGACAATTATAATATTAAGAAGATTACAAATTTAAATGTATTATTACTTTATAGTATGGATGGACATGAGAACCACGTCGATCGTAGACCATATTCTGAAGAAGATACGTAATCAAAACAAAAACTACTTGAAGCCCCTCTGTGGGCTACCCATTAGTCCATACTTCAGCGCTTTGAAATTGAAGTGGCTGTTAGAGAATGTTCCAAGAGTTCGAGAAGCATTAGACCACGATCGATGCATGTTCGGCACTATCGATTCCTGGCTAATTTGGGTAAATTTACTAACATACATACTTCTTATGATCAACAATTACGATCTTCCTTTATTACAGAATCTAACTGGAGGACCACATCGCGGAGTCCACGCCACAGATGTCACAAACGCCTCCAGAACCATGCTGATGAACATCACAACTCTAAAATGGGATCCCACCTTGCTATCATTCTTTGATATACCCTTAAAGATTCTACCAGAGATTCGTAGCTCGTCAGAGATATACGGTTACATTCAAGATGATATCCTAGCTGGAGTTCCAATATCTGGGGTACGCATTCCCTGCAAAAACTTTTTCTTGCTACTGTAATGTATTTCTAGAATTAATTACAAGCAAATACTTATTTCTACAGTGTCTGGGTGATCAGCAGTCAGCTCTGGTGGGCCAAATGTGTCTAAAGAGAGGCCACGCGAAGAGCACCTATGGCACAGGCTGTTTCCTTCTATACAACACTGGAACTGCTGTAAGATGAATTTCAAACCTCCCGACGACATCTCTCCAGACCCAAAAATACTTACAAATCATTTTGAAGATCGTAGATTCATCCCATGGTCTCTTAACAACAGTTGCTTACCAGCTAGGACCGCAAGCACCAACCATATATGCACTCGAAGGTTCCGTAGCCATAGCTGGAGCAGTTGTTCAATGGTTGAAAGATAATCTTGGAATCTTATCCGATATAAAAGAGTGCGAGACTCTTGTTGAACAAGTTCCAGCCAGTAACCACGTCACGTTCGTGCCTGCGTTCGCTGGATTGTATGCTCCATATTGGAGAAAAGATGCCAGGAGGTAAATAGAATAATAGTATAATTTAATTATAATGTTGTATAGTAATGCAGGAAATCTTGAACAATGTTACTGTCACATATCTGTTGCAAAGTGTCATCGTTTCAGTGTTATATGTGGAATTACCGAAGAAACTGATAGTTCGCATATTATAAAAGCAGCATTGCAAGCCGTTTGTTTTCAGACGAAAGATATCTTGCAAGCCATGAAAGAGGACACTGGATTAACTCTGTCTAAATTGTTAGTGGACGGTGCTATGACCAACAATAATTTGTTGATGCAAATGCAGGCCGATATCTGTGGAATTCCAGTTGGTAAGCGAAATATATATAAGTTTTATTAAATGCTCTGTACGTAAAGAAACTAAATAAATATGGATTTGATTAAATGGACAATTCTACAAGAAAGTGAGGCCTTTGATGTGTGAGACCACTGCGCTTGGGGTTGCCATTGCTGCAGGAAGCGCAGATGGCATACGCAAATGGGATGTAAAGATAGATGCTGCTGTACCTAGCGATACGTTCTTTCCTTCCATTTCAGAAAATGGTAAGCTCCTCAAGTTTAATATATAAAAGTGTTTGTTTAATGTGTAAAATACATAATAATATTTGTTGTAGAGCGAGATATATTGTATACCCAATGGAAAATGGCCATTGATCGCAGCTTGGGATGGGAACCAATACCAGATACCAATGGTAAATATGATTATCCACTAATAAGTGGATACACAGATTTGATCTGTTTTAGATAATTCTTAAGATCTTAATTTGCAGATGACACAAAGAACATCCACAAGGCAACCGCCCCTGGCATTTTCGTGATAAGTACAATCGTTCTCCTCACGATTGCAAAGTATCATTCTATGTTATGACTCCGCGAGTGCAGTACCATGTACTGTACTCGTAATGCATTTAGGCAGGTCTGCCATCGAGTGTTAAAACAAACGTGATGCAACTGTACTGGTCATTATACTTTGTAAAAGTAACATTTAGCTATAGGTACGAGAAACAGATTTAAAAACAAATACAAATAAAGGTGCCATAATATTGTAATAATTTTAATATCTGCTGGAACAAGATAAATCAAAGGAATGGTATTTGGAGTCTACTTAAATCTGTAATCTATTTAAAAGTAGTCATTCATTTAATTAACATTATTTAAGTCTGATGATGGGGTTTCATTGACGTGAGTGTTAATATCTGCTTGCTCTTTTACTTCTTTACACTTCTCATTCGTCTTCGTCGCTCTACAGGAACTTTTCTAAAAACACATTAAACCAGTGAATATTTAATTATATTAATTACTAAGATAAGGAGTAAAAATCATACAATATGTTACCATTAATATATCGCTGGTAGAAGTCTGAGCAGTAACCAGAGCCTCAACCAGCCAAACGTCATTCCTTATACTATCAATCTGTAATCGTATCCGTTGCGGTACAAGTATTCGCGAGATAAGCGAACGACAAGTGTCAGACACGTTAGGTTCCTTTGGAAAGGTGACTCTGCTTTGTACCTGCTATATAACAAAGTATCAGCTACTAGAATCTGCTATCGATAAATAATATCGAAAGAGAATCATGCATCGCGTCGTTATATTGTTTCTTTCTTTTTAATGTACCTGGGTACCTTTAGAAGTTGGCTGTAATTAGTGTCGTCGAACGGTAGTCGACCATAAACCATCGCGTAGAGCACTACTCCCATGGACCACACGTCAGACGATTGAGGCAAATAGGGGACTCCCTTCAGTATCTCAGGCGACGCGTACGCGTAACTTCCACAGAAGGTTTCGCTCATGGGAGTTACACCATTTTTCGGTGCCATTTGTCCTCGCGCGAATCCAAAATCGGACAATTTTATATTGTAATTGTGGTCCATTAAAAGATTTTCACATTTCACGTCCCTGAAAATTAAATGAACCGATTATTTGTAAACGTCTCACTAGTAAATTCGACCCTGGAGCGAGTACATTCGCACACAGTGAGTACATGTATAATATTTCTACGTACCTGTGAACTATACCACGCCTGTGACAATAATCAATCCCTTCTAATAATTGCCTGAACCATCTACGACTGCGTATCTCGTCGATGAAGGTGTCGCGTCTTATTATGTCCAACAAACTACCGTTTTGAGCGTACTCCATGATAATGTACACGCTGAGTATTAATTATTAATTAAGTTTTAGACGGTGTCGTTGAAAGTAAATTTGTATTTTAGAGTACGGGTAAGTTTTAGCGTTGCGGAGAGTTTAAATTGGTAATATTGTAACAGTAGTGCGTCTGGCGATGGATGTGTGTTTTAAGATTTAAAAAAAGGAAATATTTCTTATTCGTTCGCTTCATATTTTGCGGGGGTGAGGTACTCCAAGATGGCGCAAACTCGCGCAGTACTGTAGCTATACAAAATAATGCCCGATCCAAATTCGTTTTTTTACTCGTATCATTCTTTGTGGTGAATAAGAATGATTTATGGTCGTTTAGTTAGTCGGTCCCTTTATTGGAGTGATTAGCTTATTGAAATATCTATTAGATACTTTAGAGCTGGAACAATCTTCGAGTACTCCCTGCGCGTAAAATATGAAGCATTCAAAATAAGAAATGTTTCTTTTCTTTTAAATATTGCAGATCACTGCTGAATCAACAATTAGATGTAATCAATCAAATAAATAGGTCTCTGGGATAATTGCGCGTTTAAATGTTTGTAAAAGTACGATAGATCAACTAACCGATGGGTTGTTTCGATTGCCTGCAAGAACCGTATTAAATTCGGATGTTTCAAGCCTTTGACAACTTCAATTTCTCGAGGAAGAAATTTTCTTAAATGTTCCCCAGGTGCTTGAAACTTCGAAACGATTTTTACTGCTACTTGACAAGCATGTCGATCGGATTTCGCAACCTTTGCGGTACATATTTTAGTAACATTTTTCGTAATACTCTTACTTACTATTTTCTTATCGCATAACATACTTTTACGGTTGCATATGAACCCGCGCCTATTGTCTTTCCTATAGAGTAACCATGTGACTCGAGAACCGTTAGTTTCTTTTCCGACTTTTTCTCATTTTCTTCCTCTGATAATTTTATAGCTGATTTATCAGGTGCTATTGGTGCGGTTGCCATTTTATGTATAAAAAGTTGTTCTGTCTATGAAAATCAAACTCGAATAATTACGGGTAAAATTTTCGTGTAATCGTATTTTTTTTTTTTTTTTATATATATATTTATAATATTCTTACTTTAACTTTAGTACTTTCAACGACGACATTTTTCTTGTTGGGTTACATGTTTCAAGAAATTGTTTGGAATGATAATTAGTGCTGTAATTTGGTATTTACGACATGTTGTCAGATGTGATTGTGAATTGAAATTTAGCGCGAAGAGTAAAAGTAATCGATTGAAAACATTTGAAACGCGATTTGTTATCGATAATTGCTGCGTTCAGAAGAGGAACTAATCTTCAAAAATTCGTTCGGTCACCGGCAGGGTTGCCAAAAGCGCGAAGATAGATCTCCGCGTTTGGCAGGAAACATCTCATTTTTTTTTCCTTTCATAATTTTATTTTGTGGGGGGCGACTAAGGCCGCCAGTTTTATAAAGGTACTAGATACTTTACTGGTCGACTGCGTAGCCTCTAAATACTGCGCATGCGCATTTATGCCTTGAGTATATAGAAATATGTGTTTATATATTTCTATATATAAACCTTATACGATATCAACACGATATTCAATCGATTTGTATAGCACATGCATCGTCGATAAGAGCGTGCGTTTACTGATGATTAAAAACACTTGTTATAGTCATAATCTGGTTAAACTTTTCCATTAGATAAGATAGCGAATTAATTACAAATTTAATTTTGTCGATATATATTTATTTACATCAACATTTGTGACCAGTTCAATGACTTCAATTCAATGCTTTACTGGAGCATAATAAATTGTAATGAAAACGATGCATGTATAGTTGCTACTGCCGATATGAATATAATTGAATATGAATCTCTATTTATTGGCAGTTCATCGACATCGGCAGATTATCAGAAGTCGCGATAACAAGAAATACAATGTTATACATGTGGTACAACATCAAAGATATATCCCCACTGATTGAGAGTAAAGATCAAGTCTATGGATCCTGAACATTGATCAGTGTCGAGGCAAAGCTGCAAACATGAAGCTTCTATTAACCATTCATTTCTTTGCAATCTACTTTTTGAATTACGTAGGGGTGCTTGGCTCTAACAACAGCGTTCCCCTGGTTGTCATAACTTGGGATTACCAGGATGCAACCCAAAAAGGTAGAAACTTGTACATGTTTCTAGTTTTTGTAATTTATAAAAGACGTCGTGCTAACATATTTCCATTTATTTCCAGCATGGGATGTCTTGTACAACCAAAAGAGAAGCGCTCTGGATGCCATAGAGGAAAGTTGCAGCCTCTGTGAACAGCAGAGGTGCAGGAAAACTGTGGGCTACGGAGGTAGTCCAGATGAGTCTGGAGAGACTACATTGGACGCCTTAATCATGGATGGGTACAATGATCATTTTTTCCATATATACAGTATAAATCATAAAAGTTTGGATAATTGATACTAAATTATTTTGTGACAGAGTCACGATGGATGTAGGCGGCGTAGGTCTCTTAAGAAATATCAAGAATGCAATTTCTGTTGCTCGCAAGGTTCTCGAAAATACTAAACACTCCTTGCTAGGAGGAGAGCTGGCTGCACAGTTCGCTCTGGAAATGGGATTCAAGGAGGAGTCCTTACAGACGGAGGAATCCAAGAAGATGTGGTTGGATTGGAAGAAGAATAATTGCCAGCCCAATTTTTGGAAGGTAAATTATTATATATATTATATTTGTAATGGCTAAGTAAAGTATAAGTAAAGTTTTATTCGAGAGACTTTATTTGTTCGTTGCTAACAGTCACAATAAATAATAGCAAATAATAAATAATGAGTAAAACATAAATAATTATCTAATTCAGAACGTGGCACCAGATCCTAAGAAGAGTTGTGGCCCGTATCGCTCTGTGAACACAATGAACAACAATATTGAGGAGCACGAGTCCTATGTAAACGAAGAGAATCACGATACGATTGGTGTGATTGCTATAGATTCAAAGGGTCACATAGCAGCTGGTACGTCGACGAACGGTGCTAGAAATAAAATTCCTGGCCGAATCGGGGATTCCCCCATTGCAGGAGCAGGTGCATACGCTGATCAGAAGGTCGGTGCAGCTGCTGGCACTGGCGAAGGAGATATAATGATGCGTTTTCTACCTAGGTAAACGAAAAAGTCGTTTAGTCGATGAAACAAAGCTTTATATGGCAATTTCTAGATATTAGAATAATACCAAATAATAAAAAAATTTTTTTTGTTAAGCTTCCTGGCTGTTGAAGAGATGCGTCGCGGCGCTAGTCCAACGGAGGCTGCAACAACAGCGATTAGAAGAATAGCTGAACATTATCCAACGTTCACGGGTGCAGTGATAGCATTAAACAAAGAGGGAGAATACGGGGCTGCTTGTAACGGTATTACACGTTTCGCGCATTACATTGCTAATCCCCAATTAGGAAAACCGACTATGAATTATGTGGACTGCATAGACGCCTGGTATAACGTTGTTAGAGCTGGAGATTACCAGTGATGGATCAGTCACCCTATACTGAAATAAATTAATATAATTAATATATATAACTCTTGTAAAATTCTTCTGTATCATTAGATAAATTAATGTAAAGCGTGAAAATAAAAATACATGTTATTTACTTATTTGCAATACCCTTTATTACCCATTATCGAGTGGATACTCCTCATATTAAGAGTTGAAATTCTGGCCAGAATTTTACTCCTGGTATCAGGAGAACATGATATGCGAAGAGGTGGCGCGAGAAATTTTTGATACGTATGAAATTCTGGCCAGAATTTTACTCCTGGTATCAGGAGAACATGATATGCAAAGAGGTGGCACGTTTGCGCCTGCAAGCAGGCAACCGGTCCGACATA
>NW_026534326.1:437334-437535 GCF_026225885.1 Hylaeus anthracinus | reverse complement strand
TTTGCATTTTGGTATCAGGAGCACATGATATGCGAAGAGGTGGCACGAGAAATTCATGGCACGTATCAAATTCTAGCCCGAATTTTAAACTTTGGTATCAGGAGAACATGATATGCGAAGAGGTGGCGCGAGAAATTTTTGGTACGTATGAAATTCTGGCCAGAATTTTACTCCTGGTATCAGGAGAACATGATATGCGAA
>NW_026534326.1:397397-437324 GCF_026225885.1 Hylaeus anthracinus | reverse complement strand
TCTGGCCAGAATTTTACTCCTGGTATCAGGAGAACATGATATGCGAAGAGGTGGCGCGAGGAATTTAGGAGTTGAATTTCCCGCCGAACTTCAGAAGCGACTGTAGCGCCATCGGTGGGAAAACGCCCAAAGCTTGTATTGAAAGTATTTCCCACTGTCGTCGCTAGATGGCGCCACTAAGTGAAGGGTCGGTATTTGTTGCTAAATTAAATAACTAGTCTTACTGATGATGAATTTGCCATACTAACTAATATATTGCATCTTTGTATGGCTATGTATTGTATTAGTTACGTATTTAAGGCGAAAAAATAATTTTTCCAAATATACCGGTGGCGCTATCTAGTGGCAACAGGAGGAACTATTTTCACTACAAGCTTGGGCGTTTTGCTACCGATGGCGCCACCGTAGGATGAAAATTCTGGCGGGAAATTCAACTCTTGATATCAAGAGTACTCGATATGTAATGGGGTATTGCAAATAAGTAAATAAGGAATAGATATATGTACTTTTACTTTCACACTTAACTTTAATTTATCTAATGATACAGAAGAATTTGTCAAGAGTTATGCTTAAGAATTAGAACAATAAAGTTTAAAATGTTCATCTTACATATAAACATTGTATATTTAAACTTAAATACTAATCAGACACGGACGGAAATTAAAAGGAAAATTAAAAGTATAAAAATAAAAAATTTGATTACTTTATATAAGGTCTCAATTGAAGAAAAAAAATAAGATACATCCTCGGGGGACTTGAACCGTAGCTGAAACCGTTCAAGTTCGCTACACTATCATTGAAATACAACCTTATTTGTAATTAAAAGTTACAAAATCTTATTTACTTTTAATAATGAAACTTTGATCATATATATTTAAAAAGGCATCAAGTATCTACCCTTATTATGTAATATTTTTTGTAAACAAGACGTTAAAATCTACTAGCATACAAAGTTTCAACGAAATCGATGAAGGTCTTGCGCTCTCCTCGTTAATGGCGATTGATGGCGATTTTGAAGGTTCACGTAAACATGGAAAGGTTTCTCGACACGAGTAATTCCTAATCAAAGAGCTTCGAGCGTCTATGTCGTAAAATAGAAAAGACATTGAGCTCATGGTAACCGTAAGAAATATTTTAAGACTTGCGTCAAGTTAATTTTATCGATAATTATTCCTTGGAACAGAATCGTACAATCGAAACTTGTGCTCGTAACCTGAACGCATTTGCTCTTTCAAGATGCCTTTTAAAAAGGACTTGCGGCTCGTGTTAAAGCCCTATTACTTGATAAACATCCTGCTCAGCGTTTCGTACATCGTCTCGAAACGTGTACCGCTTGTTTGTCATTACATTTTCGCGCAAACCGACTGCGAACTCGATGGGGTAAGTGAACAGAACTTGGTTTGACAGTCCAATAATTATTATCATTTAACACGTTGCCTGTCAGACAAATATACTTGAAAATTTCTGCCAGGATTAAATATTATTTGGGCTATCGGAAACTGTATAATCATAGATTTGTCATAGTATTTATTTTTGTAACTTTGTTGAAATTCAAGAATTTCATTCAATTTTATTTTATTTGATGCTTAACTTTTAGAATGAATTTTCTTACTTCTCCAGTGAGAAGCACTGTCATCCATATATGGAGTTTGATATGGTATTCAAGTGTTTTCCTTTTTTCTTGTAGAGAGAAACAGAGATTCTATTTTTCCTTATCATAGTTATAATGATAAGGTCACGGAAAACTGGAAGCGTCACCATGATAAACTACTTGTCGTCCAGTTTTGTTTACACCAAAGTTGCCAATTTGATTCTTTGGTTCTATGCAGACATTCGTATGGGGATATTGTTCGCTGTTATATTCATCTGTATGTGTCTATTGTATAACAATCTTACATTTAACACACAAGTTATATTTCATGTAGCTCTTCATGTAATTACAGTGTGCGGTTTAATATTCCCTGAGCCAACATACCAAGGCCCAGAGAATGTGATCTACCTGCGTGGCGCGAATGGATTACAGGAAGAGCTACAACGAGATGGACGAGTTGTTTGGCTGGTCGCATTCTATACGGCGTGGAACCCAGCTTGCGTCAATTTCGCGCCAATATTTTCTGAGCTATCCGCAGAGTTTGTTGAATTATCCGCATTTATCTGTGATGTATTGTTACATATTCTTCCTCTACAGATGTTATATCGTATGGACAATTTTCAGGTATGCTTTGGAAAATTTTAAATTTGGGAAGGTAGACATTGGAAGATATCCAGATGCTGGGGCAAAGTATCACATCAGCGATGCCAGCACTAGCAAACAACTTCCGAGCTTGATTCTGTTCAAGGAAGGCAAAGAGGTGGAAAGGCGTCCTCATGCTGATCACAAAGGCAAACTGGTTAAATTTCTTTTTTCACTGGTGCGTACAATGTGCATTGCATTATCTTTTCTTTTTAATTTTATAATTATTTTACAAAGAGATTGTCGTTTTGCAGGACAACATAAAGGCAGCATTCGATCTCAACAATATTTACAAAGATTGTAAAAAGAGTCTCCTGAAGAAGAAGGAGAGAAAAACAGTAAAGGCAGATTAATGTAATCTGTGTTTTTTAAACATTTGTTCAAATGTTACCAATTCTATAGCACTGCCAAACGAAGGATTCTACTACGTAGAACGGATTATGTATTACGCGTATGTACAGTCGATGTCTCGCGCAAACTTTAATCTATAGCGACATACTAATATTTGTAAATATTTCCTTGTACCTTTACCATCACACGCGGTTTCGTGTACCACTGTGTTCTGATTAGTAAATATCGTAGCGATAGATATTGCTACGAATGATGTTGATATCGAAAAGTGCCACGTGTCAAGTATCGTTTACACGTATAAGATGTTTTGCATTATCATATATTTATCCACAGCGAAATGTAGCTTCTAGTTACGTTATATATACCTCGTATGCGACGTTGCATTTTCATGAAATAAATGATCGTTAAAATATACCTAAGGCTTTTATATACACGAATTGAATCTTCGTACATTACAAAATTCGGGGAATTTATGTACAAGTGCACGCTTGTAATAATTTAGATGGTTTATTATACAGGTGGCCAAATGCCTGTGACTTCAGCATGAGCTGATTCCGGCAACCACTTTTGATAGGCAGACAGAAGAACTGAAATTCGTAATAATTTCCAATTATTTTACTAAGAAATATATATATATATATATAAGATATACTCACAACTTCTATCCGTCTCCCAAGTTTCCAATAACTTTTCTCTCGACATGATCGCCTGAGACAGCAAGAGCTGAGTCATTTCGTGCGTTCGTGGTATTAATCTGAAAATAGATTGAAAGTAGTTTCTATCAACTTTTACTCTTTACACCGTACTCTTTTAACAAAAAGAAAACTCACTTGGCCCACGTTTTGTTAATGCTCTGCGGCGTGGACAACAGCGAAGGAACGAATCGTTTCAACTTAGGGCAAACTTTGCCTTCCAGAAAAAAACACGCGAACCATTTCACTCCTTCCACGGACAGAGGATGTTCCATGTTCATTACTGGCAATCTCCAGCCGCCTCTGCCTACTGTCCCTGTTATGCAGCACATAACTTTTCCAGTCTCTTCGTCGTACCTGTGTAAAATTTTACGATACGAACAAACAGTTAAAAATAACAAAAGCTATGCAGTTGATTTATTATAAAAATGGCAACGACATACTTGGGTGGTGGATCGATTAAAGGTTCGTTGAGTTGACACAAAGAAGGAGCAAATTTAGGCAGCCATTCGGGTTCTATGGCTGTTACGCCACGCATGTACATTTTATTCGTTTCGTATATTTCTTGGTAAACCACCCACTCGGGACACGATTTTCGAAGAACGCACGACGAGTGCATGAACACTGGGTCTTCCATCTCCAAAGTTCTAAATATAAAAAAGACCATCTTATAAAGATGAAAGTAGAATTACAAATTACTCATACACAATGTACATTGTACATTCTTAAAAAATGCATACTACCATTTTCTTTTAAAATTGGGTTTTCATTTTAGAGAAAGACAGAATTATTTCCAAGGGGTGTTTCCACCCTTACACTTCAATAGTTAATGAAGATGTATGCTTCGAATCTTACTTGTAAGCATATTTCCACTTGGTCTTGTCCTGATCCTCGTTAACTTCATCAGGCATTACTTTTCTCGCAACCTGGTCGGCCATTCCAGCAAGGACTATTTGCCTCAACAGTCTGGCTTTCGAATCGATTAGCGGTTTCATTCTAAATAACCACACAAGATTAGAAAGAGTAATTCTTGGTCGTAGGTAAAATACAGCAAACTACGTACTGTGGATCGATAGTGAGATTCAAGTCTGGTACATTCAAATTAATTTCGTTCGTCAGCTGTTGTCGTAGCTTCCTAATTTCCACCACAGCTTTGTGTCGCAAGCCATGCTTCTCGCAGAACGAGAGAAGCTTCCCCTTCGTCCCTGCGTACTCTGCGGCTCCTACAGCTCTTATCAACACCATTGGATCACCTTTACAAAGTACACGCTTGTATATATTATCATATAATATATTATCGAGTAAAATATATAGTTTTCCTACCAAGAAGCAAGCTGTTGCCAATTCCAGCCCAGTGCCTTCTCATTTGCAACCACTTGTTGGAACCATTATCCGTTTCGTACGACTCTATCAGTACTTCCTGAACGGAGAGTGCAGCGACCATGCACACAGTGTATTGCAGGAGGTCGTGCTGATGAGAGAGAGCCAGCATCTTTCCAAAACGAGGAGCAACAGGAAACGCGGCGATGCTGTGACCAAGTCCTGTGACTTTAGCGTTATACGAATCTGCAAACACGGCAAAACTATTTAAATAAACTTCTACAAATGAAGTAACGTTTTATAATAACGCATTACCTTCTTTACCACGCGGAGACTGATGCAAAGCACCGAGAATTAATAGTCGTTTCTCCGCCGTCTGCAGCTGGACGATGTCTGGTGGTGTTGGGAACGGGAAATTCACAACTTTGTCGATGTTCATTACCTTCATTTGCAGAAGTAAATCATCCACAGGCTTCCTTTTAATCTCTGACTGGCTGAACTGCTCGAACTGGTCGTTGAATACCGCAGAGGAGTACAATCTGGAAGTAAAGTTTGTTGATTTTCAATTGGATTACGTGTGCATTTGTTGTTTCAGATGATAGATTGCGGATACTTATGCATTTGTGAGATATAAGAATCCGCAGTCAAATTACGCGTATCGATAGACACCTGTAGCAATGGCCAGGACCAGTCCTGCCAGCTCTCCCTGCGCGTTGATTAGCGGACGCCTTGCTCGTGTAGCAGACTCTGTACGTACTGACGCCCGTTACCTTGTCGTACATTCTTGTTTTACAACGTCCACAGTCTATCACATATTTTACATTGGGTATCGTTAAGGAGGTCTCAGCTACGTTCGTAGACACAACGCACAACCGACAGTCTTCAGGTGGTGGCTCAAACACCTGTGGAACGAATATATTTAATTCTGACTCGTTCGCGCGTAGCTACTCGCAATTTCTTACTCTCGCTTGTTTGTGACTCGGTAGGAGAGAATAAAGAGGCAACACCCATAACGATTGTGCATTTGCGCGAGCCTTTAGGTCGATTATATCGTCGTCTACGTCTTCGTCTTCGTCCATGTCCAGCTGTGCTTCTTCGTCATCCTCTGGCTCGATTAAGTCCTCGTGCGTGTCGTCGCCAGGAATCACAGAGTAGCTATGGATTGTATATACTTTTAGGGATCAGACTGAATAAGAGGATGGACTAATAGAATATGTTTATGTGGATACTTGTACGAACTTGTCTAGGTCAATGTTTGGCAATTGGATTTCCTTCTTTTGTCGTAGTTTGGCATAACGTATGGCTTCCTTGCAACGAAAGTCATCATCCGAGTCCTCGTTCTCGCTGTTATCTTCTTCTTTCTGTGATTCCTGCGGTCTCTTCCAGATTTCCTTTTTGCTCTTCATAGGAAACATCTTGCGTAGCTTCCGTACTACAAAATTCACCTCTCGTTGCCCTGAATTTTCAACAACGACAACCATTTCAACCCACAACCTACACCTATATAATAACGCAAATATTTGCGTATTTAGAGAGCTCACCCGTCAGAAATATCAAAATACCGCCATCAGGGAGACGAGTATGAATCTTAATCGCTTTATGCAGTACATCAGAGACATAGTTAGTGCTCGTCCTCCGATTGAAGTGTATAGTAACTGGAAACTGCCTCGAGTCCACTGTTAATACCGGTGGTTTCACTTTGAACAATTTACTGTTCTCTACGAACTCGTCTACCCTTAACGTAGCAGACATTATCACGAGCTTCAGAGGATTGCTTCTCTTGTTGCGCAGCGGTACGATTCGCGACAGCAAACCAATTAGAATATCAGTGTACACGCTTCGTTCGTGAGCCTCGTCTAGAATTATTATCGAATACTTCGTGAGCAGAAAATCCTGGAAAGAATTGATCAAGATAAATCTAAACGATTCTATTCGATTCTAACTACTCTGTACTCTATAACTACATACACTTTGTATTTCTTTTAATAGAACACCATCCGTCATGAATTTAATCTTTGTATCCGATGTAACATTTCCCTCGAAACGAATCAAATAGGAAACCTCCTTTTCAGTGAGGTTCATCTCTTCAGCCACGCGTTTGCTCATAGATATAGCAGCTACTCTCCTAGGCTCAGTTACACCTATCAGTTTGTCTCGAGCATAACCAGCTTCATACAAGAACTGAGGGACTTGAGTGGTCTTACCACTTCCTGTTTCACCAGTGATTATTACAACAGGGTTTTCATTAATTGCCTCTACAATGGCTTGTTCTTCAGCAACTACTGGTAGCTTCAATCTAGCTGCTTGGATTTCTGGCTTCCTTTGCAATGCTACAAAGATAGCAGGCTTTCTGTCTGCTGAATTTTGTAACTTTGGACAGATCTTGTCTACTGTAGCGACAGGTGGGTCTTCTTTCTCTCGTATATTCTTCTCAGAAGATTTATTTTCTTTCACCAAAGAATCTTTTTCGACATTTTCAGGTTGATTTTCATTTTCTGAAGCAATCTCTGCCTGTTCAGATTCGTCATCCTCAGTATTCGAATCCAACTCGCTGCTGGATTCCTAAAACAAGTACATATATTAGTATTTGTAGCAATTAACAAGCTCTTATCATTGACTTACATCGAATCCAACAATATTTGGGTCAGAGGAAACATTGCTTTTCTCTTCATGTTCTAAAATAGCTAGCCTCTTCTTTTTGCTTCCTTTAATAGCATTTACAATTTCCATGCCATCAGTTTCGTCATTCTTAATTTTCTCATTGTACACCTTTGTAGGCAATTCTGCTTCTCTAAAGTGTCGCTTTAAGCCTTTGGTTTGCACAGTTGTCAATGATAAATACTGCTTCAACTCGTCTTGCGGTGCTTGCACTTTTGCCAGTTCTTCTAACAGCGTAGCTCTCTGTTTTTAAATAGAGTATAAAGTTCTTGGTCAATGAAAGAAATGTTTTGCATGTTGAGAGACTTACGCGCAACTTCTTCTGCTTCTTCTCGACAACCTTCTCCAGCTGTTTCCTGCGTTTTTTGGACAGTAATCGAGTTACAGTTACTTTTTGTACTTTGTTTTTAGTTTTTCTTTTCTTATTGGGAAGAACTAAGGTGTTACAAGTATCGTAATTGTCTGCATGGTGCTTTATGTCTAAAGCAATCTGCGCAGAAGAAATAGTATTAATGATCTTTCTTACGTAGAAAATGTTTTAATACGAAGTGTCTGTGGTAATAGAATATCTGTGATGATACCTTTTTAGTCCCAGAGTTGTCAATTTCCACTTCTGTAACGCTCCTCGCTTTCCAATTGTGCCTTTTCTTTCCCATTTTTATTTCTCTTCGACTAAAAGGTTAAACAGAAGTGTCTTGTTTGATTTTCTTCTTTAATAATTGTTTTCATGTTTTTGACACGTGCTGTTCTTTGTGTTTACATAGGCTATGTTAGCATATGTTAGGTTATGTTAAACTTGGATACGAAAATCCCTATAAAGCACGTACTTGTATGAAAACAAATACATAGAGATACATATTATTTGTTTATTCAACCTGTCGTGTAAAAGACGTTATAAATCATACGAAAATTCGTATAGTTCGAAATATTTACGAAATTTATTTGGCGCGAAAATTTGAATTGATTCAATCTACATACTGTAATGCTAGATTGACTCCCAGTTGCGCATGCGCACTGGTTTTAGCGTCAGTAAAGTATCTAACACGACCATAAAACTGACACTCTTAGTCGTCCCAAAGAAAAATAGAATTATAAATGAAAATTGGAAATACTTTTTACCATGCAATAATGTTAATTGTGTGGATACTTTTACAGACAAAACACATTCTTTATAACTAAAAAAATGGTTTTCGTGGTTTTGACGCCAACCGTTGCTATGGGATCATACATTTTTTCCTATAGCTACAGCACTGGACACTCAGCTTTTTTCAAGACTCATATTTATCTGGCGCCAAAATTTGAATTCAATCTTTAAAACCTTAGTTGTTACGTAATCATTTCTAAATTCTTTTTGTATCGCTGTAGCGAAGGATATACTGAATTTGTTCTAATCATTCTACTACTAGAATGTTTCTAATAACCTCTCGCGACAATTTTGTATCTGTACTCATCGATTTCTTTATTGTAACAAATAATTATATATATATATATTCTATTTATCAATATAATAAAAAGAAACAGTAAGATTGGTAAGCACTGCGTCAAGCCTCTAGATCGATTACAGCCGATGACATAATTAATAACGTCTATTAGTCCGCGCTAATAGATAAAGGAATCTCGATAGAATTAAAAAGAATGTTTCACCATAAGATTAATCGTAGACTTTATTCACGAAACCCTCTTCTTCAAGCAATAAATATTCGATCGAACAGATTTATTTTCGGATAGCTGTTTCTTGTTATCAATCCCTAACGTTGCGAAAAAATATTTGTTTCCTTTATCGTTTTACGTGGGTGGTCTCAACCTCGAATCGATAAATATCAGAATCACGTTAATTCGAAGTAACCTAATCACAATAATTTGCTCGATTGACTTAGTTCTTTTTTAATCGCAATTCGAACCAGCATTAAGTTGTCACGCGTTAAAATTTTTTAACACTATCTCTGAACCCTTTGCAAAATTTAATTTGTATTTCAGATCAGGCGATCGATTATGTTTAACAGTTTTTCGTGATTTTGGTGATTCGAACGATTCCATCTGAAAATTGCCAAAGTCTGTAAAGTGCAAAGGGTTAACGCCGCAACAAATATTTTTAACGCGCATAAATAATCGAAATATAAACAATTCTATGTTGTGTTGGAATACAATTGTATACAATATCTGTGTGCTCGGGTTCCTAAAACTTGTTAAGACACGTGGAACATTTTCTCGGTCAACTTGTCCGCCTCTACGAAGCCGTAAAATAATAAATCCGCTATCGTAACTCTATTTAATTAAGTACAAAACACGTTCCATTAGTACTTTCGCGTGTTCTACGAATCCTGTAACATCCAAGCACAAGGAAATACGCTAACAATTTATGTATCATACAAGAGATTGACGACCGCTTCGATACAGAATGCGTTAAACATGTTCAGCGTGTGTTTCTATATCTTCAACTAAATCCTTAACCGTGTAGAAGAATGTATGCTCGCGGATGGTATTTCAAATAAGTAAGCCAGATGTTTAAGCACCTCTCGAACAATTTTTCCCACTCGTTTGCTTAGTTATTTGAAATTAACTGTGGACGTGGTTCTTATAGAATGGTAAACTTAACAAACGATTCGATTACTAATATTTACAGGGAATTAATGTAATATGAGTGATATAGTGATATAGATTGAGAATATATGGAACTACAGCCATTAATGATTGGAGCAAGTGGACATTTAAGCCAGTACGGACGATACTGTTCCTCTCGTCCCATGTTTTATGCGTGCATAAAAGGCATGCGTGAAACCACAATCAGGTTCGCAAACGGTTCGAGTACAGCCGTTAAAATTCGATTCAACTCTCTCGTTACGTTCTGTAATTACATCGCACCAAATAAAATGATGTTTAATGTTATCAATTTTTTAATAATAACGCGGATACCTGAACTTGAACTCGATTACTTCGAGTATCTATCGAAAATGCTTTTCATTTGCTTCGTACGCAAAGGTGCGTACAAGGGCATTGGTACTTTGGGTAACAAGAAGATTAAACAAAATTTGGGAGTTGTTCGGATGACCTACGTTCGCAAACTCGCATTTTTTTCCTGATCAATTGTCTGTACAGGGCTTCGAGTACACTTTTAAGCTGTCTGTTGCAACTGACCTATGGTATACCTATACCATTTGTCTAATGCTCTGTCGCACTTTTACTGAAACTTTGGGAGAAGTGAAAGTAGCAAAAGCTGTAAAAAAAAAAAGTAGGAAAGCAGTAGTACAGAAAATGTGCTACGAATTCGTAAGATTTCTAGAGCTGTCCCCTTGTTGGCTGTTCTCAGCCATCGGGGATAGTACCGACGAGCTTTTGACACTTTCCATTCTCTGAACGGTGGTTAAGAATGGTATCCTGAGACTTCAGAATGCGAGGTGGAGGTTTGTTTAATCAGTGATGGAGATCTGAGCAAATCCTATTAACGCTTTGTCGTCTGGCACTTCGTTGGCTGCGTGACCAGAGTTCTAGAAACATTAATTTATAATTTATCAATTTTATACTAAAGCCAATACTAACCCTCAGACTGCGAAGGGCGTTTCGTCTTATCATTTTCCGGCAAAAATCATCGCGCAGTCAAAAGGTTAATACACCTTGGATTAAACATTGACATTTTACCAATGAAAAGGTTACTGTCCGCAACTGGCCAGCGCTGTCTATTAGTTTTTGTAAATTCGCCGCTATTACAACGATGTCCTTGCCATCGACTAAGCCTGCTCCGACTAGTTCTGCTGCGATGCCTTCTGCAGAGTCTACGCCGACAGCGAATTCGAATCTAATGTCGTTGAGCTCTCGTTTCTGGTTTCTACAATAGACAAAACGTCCAATGTAGTTTAAAATCGCGTTTCAAATTACTTATTGAAATAGTTAACTTATCGCAGATTGTGAAAGCATTAGTTGACGGTGGTTGTGGAGACAAGGTTAAGAATAAGACGAGAGCATACGTACTCGGGGCTGTCTTCGAAGGTGAAATGTGTTTCAGGGCGCCTGGAATGGAAACGGAAAGGAATCGACAGGGAAATTGGGAGGATATAAGATAACTGAAGCAGTATCTAAGTGAAAAAATGTTCAGCGCCACCCACCGTAATCTTAACACCAAGTTTATGGGAACATTCTGCTCGGTGGCTTGCACAACAAGTTGACTTGGCGCCGATTTCACTTGCCCATAGAACTCTTCGTCAGGTTCCTCCTCGCTACTGGGATTCTCGATTGTGTTGACTGGCAGAGTCTCTTTGCCTTCGTCGCCGCTGGACGCGCCGCTTTCTTCTTCTTCCGAGGACCAAACCCACTCGCCTGTGACCGTCCTGTGGAGACGACCAGACGTGCCAGGTTGTCTTTTCGAAGCCTAGAAATCGATACGATAATAACTATGACGAGCCAAGCATCGAAGCGTTTAGAGAATTATTGTGATCGAACAGAGAATTGAGCAGAGCCGTTCGATGTCGGAACGTTTACCTTTTGCACGCGGGTCTCGAGACTGGGACCAATGGCTACCAAGGTTTGTTGCAGGTATTTCTTGTCTTTCGCCTTTTTGAAGAAGGGATGTTTCAGCAACTCTGTCGCTGTTGGTCTGAAAAATTGTTCAATGTTGACGATTGCTATCTAAATGTTTTAGCAATGATAAATTTTCATTTCTACCTCTTGGTCGGGTCCTTTTGTAAACAATCGACGATCATCTTTCGGAATGTTTTGCCGTACGCTTTGTATTGATCCTTATCGTCGGCGGCGGTATCCAAGGTCGGTGGATCGTTCTGCAGCGTCAACATCAACACCTTCATGGGTGGATACTTGTGGTACGGGGCTGTGCCACTGGCCATTTCAATCGCGGTGATGCCTAGCGACCAAATGTCTGCTTTGAAGTCGTAGCCGTGGTCCTGTAAAGTCACGCGCATATTATAATTGATTTTACAAGGCATCTGTTGAACTGGAACGCCAATAACACGGTTAAAACATGCTCATTAGCGTAACATGCTTCGCCTGATTCGTAAATAAACTTTTATGTACTCGTTTACAACATTATAACGTAATGTATGTATCGTTTGATAAATACAACAATTACACGACATACATCATGCTTCGAATCTACGATTGAACGTAGCTTTGCAAATGATTTTGTTAATATTAGAATATTTTGTTTTGTGAAAATAAAAGTAACATAACAAAATTAGTTTCATGCCTCTATTTTTTAACATTTTTTAATATTTAAGGAATAGTGTGCTAAACAAGTGCAAGACAAATATCGACACAAAAACGCAAGCTAAGAAGATGTAATGTTACTTTCCTCTCTCACCTGCTCCATGACCTCTGGTGCCATCCAGCACGGTGTACCCACAAAGGTGTGTCTGACTTTCTGTCTGCTTAAGTCTCGACCCGTTGCGAGCCAAGCACTGACGCCAAAGTCAGCGATCTGCACCGTGCCATCTTCTCCTAGTAGGATATTACCGGCTTTTATGTCCCTAATATTATTCTGTTATTAAAATTTGTCTATATGTACAAGGGCATCGAATACATTAGCTTCATTGGAAGCATCAATTTAAAAAAAAAAAAGACTAACTATAATTTATAAATAGACCGGAGATCTTTATGCAAAATAAAATCTTTGCAAATGTACCTATTATTTTACATACCAAATGTACCAAATTTCCTATAATAACGCATAGAGATCCGCAGTCTACCGATAAAATATGACTAGAGCAATCAGAAGAGGCAAAGAAGGAACTGTTCAGAGGTACCTGTGTATTTGCCCGTTACTGTGAAAGTATTCAAGGCCTTTGAGCACCTCTCGCAACACTGTGGCTATCGTTGCCTCGTCGAACACTCCATGCTTGCAATTAGTAGTTCTCGTTTTATGTTTAATAATGTCCAATAGCGAACCACCCTCCAGCAACCTGAGAACAAGCCAGAGCTCCTCCTTCACCACGAACGATGTGTAATATGTGACGACGTTTTCGTGATTGCAGGAGGACATAGCCTGTATTTCTTTCTGTAAAAGATCAAACATACTTTAACATATGGAATGCGTTTCAATATTTATTTAATCATAGAGGATTGAATATTCAGTAATATATGAAACTTCAAATGCAGAAATCAATACAGAAATGTAATAATGCAACGTTATCTTATCGAACGATCTCTTTCAGATAACTCGCAATCGATAATTTCGATAATAATCTGAATCGCGTTTCTCAGAATAGACAAAACGATTTATTAGCAAATTTTGCGATTGCTTTCGATTAAATTAAATACAACGAGCCTCACCAGAAGCTCGTCCATGCTCGTGTTCCATTTCTCCAAGTTTATTCTCTTGATCGCGCATTTTTCCTGCCGTGGAATACAAAATGCTGCGTGTACTACCGCGGTCGCACCCACTCCTGCAATTAAATAGAAAATATTATTACATGTTTCTTGATAATAATGAATTGCAACAGAAATAAATTTGCAAATAACAATGCAAACAGAAGGTTTACTAGTCCAAGTTTTCTTTTGTAAAAAGAGAGCTATAGAGAATGTAATTCTCTATGAGTACAAATAAATGGAATCAAGGTAAATCTGGCTCTAGAAACGAACAACCTTCTCTATGTTCATTTTCAGATTTTAACAAATTATATCTGAGCAACAATGCAGCCAATAATTGTTATCTTTTCTTAAATGGTTTATAATATTGGTCTTTGCAACATATTAAACTTTCAGCAACTTCCTAAATTGTGTTTTAATTTAAATTGGAAGAATCTGTATATTCTGTAAGGGTCTGCGTTAAAATTAGAAAATTTGGCATTGTTTCTTATAAAATTGGGGTGGTTAACGTAAATGGAAACAGGCTCGCATGATTCATATTTGATCAAAGAACAAGCAAGTGAAGTTTTGTTAAAAATCCACTGAACAACTACTTTAATGCTACCTCTCGTACGTTACTCCGAAACGCTTATCGTAAACGTCATACCATCGAACATTTCTAGCATTTGCTACAAGAGAAATAGTTTTTGTTTCGCGATACCCTTGTAATCTCTTGACCTCGTGCCAGTTCACATTCGAGGTAATTCCGTATGCGGTATAATCGTTGTCTCGCTTTTCGCAGCAGGTTAAATAGGTTAGGACGTACGAGACACCGGTATACGGTGCACCCTCGAGTGCGAGCGAGACGGAGACCACAGACAGCAGGAGCGAGAGAGAAGGACGCGTAAACGCGAGCAACGTGTCGCGATCCAATCCAGCGTCACGTTTCGCGTCGAAATAACATCGACGATCGCTCGATCTCGCGTTTTTATGTAACGTTCCTCTCGAGGAACTCGTTGGGTAACGTCAAGAAGACCAGAAAACGTTTTCGTCGTCCACGACCCGGTGATCGTATCTCGCTGCACTGAAGGGTTATCGTAGAAAAAACGTCCACGGGCCCGTTGGTCATCCGGAGCGATGGAAAAAGCGAAAGAGTGACGTTACTCACCAATAACCTCTTTGAGCTCGTAGTCGTCCTTGGTGTTCGGCCAGCCCTGCACGACCGTGGTGGAGCTTGAGGACGCCATTTTGTTCGCCAGTGCCGTGCCAAGGCGCGCGTGCTTGCTGGCACCTCGGGCGCCCCGCGCGAGCAGTAACACGCCGCACTTGCTGCGAACGCTATTGTTAGGTGTTTTAGGCTCACGTGGACTCCTCGTATCGACGCCTGCGCGAACGTCGACGCTCGTCGCGGCGCTCTTTGGAGGCGTCGAGGAACGGAAGGACTTCTGTCTGAAGATCCCTGGGGAACAGGAGGGCAGGACGTCGGGCGAAATTTTTCTGCGAAAAATTGGCCAATATTTTCGGTGAAAGATCTTGTAGTTTCATTTGCGTATTTATGCTTGATATGTTTATGAAGAAAACGATTCAGTTTTTCACGAAAAATTGAAAGAAAGTTTTTCTCTAAAGTGGAAAACCGATTTTTTTTTAATGGGAGATAGATTTTTTGAAGAATTCCCAAAGGGATCCTTCGATTTTGGTCTAAATCTAACATTGAGTAAATAATATTATATTAATATTAATTGTATAAATGCGTAATATAATAGTTGTGCACGTTTAATGAATTCGTAATATACGGACCTGACTCGATAGCCAATGAACGTCTGGCTTTTACTGCGCGTGCGTTAGTAGACGAAGATGGATAGTGTTCAGATGGATTCTGTCTTTGTCTACCAGCGCATGCGTGCAACCGCATAGTCCCGCGCGCCTTTCGAATATCTTAACGTTAACTCATAAATTATGTTAAATTTACTAACTCGATTATTTTCTTGTAATATTTTGTAGTTGCTACTGCTACGTAATATATACATGGTATAAATGCGTGATATAACAGCTGTATACGTTTTATAAATTCGTAATATACAAAGTTAATTCTACAACCAATTAATGTCCGACTGCGCGTGCGTTAGTAGACAAAGATAGATAAGGTACAGCGGTGTATCTTCTCTTTCCAACAGTGGGACCCTGCTCTATCTATAATATCTATACAATATCCTTATGATGCACTTATCTTACAAATTGAAAATTTTAACGATAAATTTGAATGAAATTTCGAAAATTCTTATGCATATAGAGTTTCTGTCCTGACCAATAGGCGCCAATTGATTGTCTATAGAACCGATCTAATATCGTGGAAACGTGCCCCGATCTCTCAAATATTTCTGAAAAATCTCTGTCAGGGCTTTACTCACGGTGCTCCACCAGGTGGGCGTCGAGTGGCCAGAGATTACGATTTATCCGACATAAGCACTGCAGTCTGGCGCGCGGGCTACGCCGTTACTGGTGAACAGTTGGAAATATTTTTTCGGGCGAGAGAAGGAGCGTCGCGTGATACGTGACCGCGATATTAAGGTTAATCCTGGCCCGTCTGTCAAAGTGGAATCCCACCATAAACTTGGTCGACGGCATGCTTGTCGCGATTAGTAATTGAAGTGCTTTCATCGTCGTTCGCGCGTGTATCGAGAAACGCGCGGGAAAAGGACGGCCGCCATGTTGGAGAAGGACGGAGAAAGAAGGAGGGGTGGAGAAGCGCGCCGAGTGGGAGCGAGACGGAGATACGCAGCTGCGTAGCTAGGAGGGGGGTGCCTCCAGAGCTCGAGGACCGCGAACTTTGTAATTAGGGATGAAAGAATTGTTTGTACGTTGTTAATTTGAATAAATTAATATGTAAAATGACACGAGTTCCGTTTATTTAGTCATGAATTCTTCAGAGTAGTCGAGTTTTGCTTGTTAACGTTTGTTGAGATTTAGTGGGATGAATTAACTCAGCAATTAAAGTATTATTTCATATTTAACGAGACAGAATTGTTGATTATGCCCCTGCAGGGGCGGAACAATTGCAATGGGATCAGAGTCAGCATGGCAGAGTGTACAAAGAAGGGAGCAAGGTAATAATAAAACAAATAAGATACGAATAAAACAACGAAAGGAGAAAGAAAAATGTGGCTACCATTGGATAAATATCGAGGGTTATAACGTCATAAGTAGATCGCAGAATTCGATTCAATTAAACGGTAGGTAATCGAACGCGCCGCGCGATATCAGATTTAGCCATTTACACGAGGATCAATTTTTTTAATTTCGAAATGACAGATAAAACCGACGTGTTTGGATCCTGTCCATATAAAATAAGCTCAACGGATGCGCGTAACTACGTCAGTGAGTTCTCGTACGGTTTCTAACGAAAGTGCCTTTCAGGAAACGGAAGCGCGAAGGAGAAAACCATGATACGACTGAGTTACCTTCTGGTGGTAAGATTTTCAAATGTACACGAACATTCACTTACGGAAATCTGAACACATTCAAAATATTTAAACGATACAAAGTAGCAAGTTATCAAGTAGTAAAACGACTTGGAAACTCGAAAATTAATCGAGCGGTTGCATAAGGGAATTGTTTATTAATTTGCGATACGAGTTAACGAAGGAAAGAACTGTTTGATGAAAACAACGAGAAACAAATTATCACGTGTGCTATTCCAAACGTTTGCAACACGCAACGTTGCTTCTCGCTTATACAGGGTGTCCCAAAAATGTTGGAGGTCCTTGAAAGGTGTGGTTCGGGAGGTGTTTTTATAAGTTTTTAATAAAAAAAAACACGACCAATCAGAGCGCGCGGATACCGTTAGAGCGGCCGAGGTAGCGTAGCCTTCGCTACCGCGATCGCTCCACCGGCATCCTCGCGCTCTGATTGGTCGGGGAGCGCGGTCGCCTCGCGCTCTGATTGGTCGACGTTTTCCCTTAATATCTCCTCAACGAAGCTCCATCCGACATTTTTGCAAAGGAAAAAGATGTTTCAAATCACCCCTTGAACCACCCTTTTCAAGGACCTCCAACATTTTTGGGACACCCTGTATATCGTGCCCGCGGCCTTTAAGAACTTTAATTATCACGAACGTACTGCTACGTCATTAAGAAAACTCGCGTTGTTTACCATCGAATTATTGCTACGTCTACGCGTCTTCTCGAGCCGTAATAACTCGTTTAAGAGGATGTTAAACGGGCTTTGTTAATTTGCAGCCGTGAATTGCGATTAAATTTAGTATTTCCAGGTCTAATTTTACCGGTGTGCGTACAACTTCGACAAACGGAGGCTATTAACGCGTTTAGCGAATGCTAGGCAAATATTATGACGATACCATTCGATGGGAAATTGTATCGAAAATAACTCTATCACGCGAAAAGTACGAAACATTTTCTTCGCTGCACATAGGACCTTTAATTGTGGGTCGTACAATTCTTTGATTGTAATAATAATTTTCTGAGAAGAAAATTAAGATTCCAGTTAGCATTCTTTAATTCGTGTTATTATGATTACTGGATGATATTGTAGTAATATATTTTTTTTTTATGCGTAATTAAAGAATTTGGATTCAATTTAAAATAAAATTGCAACGGCGACGAAAGAACCACGTGAGCACGATTCACGATCCCTCATTACGGATCCAGACGGATGCGAATACCTTTGAAATTAGTATGTCACGTTTCGCAACAAGTGTCTTCGCGACACACCATCGTGAATTGTAAATTTCTACGAAACAAATGGAAACGTTGGTCTAACTTGGAAATAATAACTACTATGCACTGGCACGACGTTGGACCGAAATTTAACACGAATTGTTCCCCGTAAAGGGTTATTCGTTCTTCTCTTGTAAATCTATTTAATTATATTTTTTAATTGTCATATATATTCTTTGGCTGTGGTGGCTGTGAAGAGAGAGAGCGAGAGAGGAGAAAAGGAAGGGAGCGTTTCGTCTTGGGCCTGCTGATAGAATAACTTTATATATAAATGTTAGGCGGGACCGAGGACTTGTGAGAAACATACGATGGTGTCCCTCTAGTGATGAGGACAGGAGGTACCACCACAATTCTATACATATTTTTTCAAGTGGTATTTGACAATTAAATTTAGTACATTCTCACCATATTTCCATTTGTTGACATTGCTACCACTGGAATTTATTCTGATTTTATTTGTCAGCAAGACTCGCAAATGGCCTACGTAAAACTTAAAGTTTCTCGAATGCGATGTAGGTAAATTAGCGACGGTTGGCGTAAGCTATAGAAGAATACGTGCGCACTCACCTATTTCTGCCTAGCACCAAAGTCGTCAAGAACCTGTTGTCTTGGAACTTCAGCCTCTCTTCTTCCGTGGATATAGGCGCCGCGGCGCCAAGAGTGGTCTTGCGTTGCCTCATGCCGCCTGCAATTCTGCAACCACAGAAACGCCTCTGTCAGGCTGGTTGCATATCGTCAGGCGTCGCGGTTCAACTCCCAGATCAACAGAACAAATTATTTAAAATACAGATAGCACACTTAATGCCATCAACTCATTGTTGAGTACTCCTAGCAAAGAGCGATTGAAACTTTTGCATCCAGATGTTAATTTTAAAATTAATATCAACTCATTGTAGAGTACTCCTAGCAAACGGTGGTCGAAACTTCTACATCCAGATATTAATTTCCAAATTTCTATTGAAATTTAAGAAGAAAAATAGTTTACTCGTAACTCTCTGCGACATCATTTTTGTTATGACACTGTGCCACGGTAGTCTTCTTTCTTTTAAAACATGTATAATTTCGTATCGACAAAGTTCTAATCAAATTGGTAATTGGTACGAACTCTACTTTTATCAAGTAGCAGTAATCCTCTCGAAACTAGTCAACATATTATTTGCATTCGTCCACATCGCTGGCTGAGGTCCCTGGGCTGCCAGCGTGTGGAATATTTCTAAATTGGCGGTCAGTCGATTGTCACCTAAATACCTAAATGGGATAATTGGAGCTGGATTGGCCTTACTGGCTATTTTTAGCTGGCATCAAGGGGTAGACCCTATCTTGCCATCTAAAAATAATCAGATAGCGAATGGACTGTTGAATGTTTTCAGCTGCTGGCCCTCTTCGCCCCTAAGAAACCTCCGCTGCGTTTAAACACACAGAAACTTTACACGAGAGCCTAACGTTTATCCTTTCCTTTCCTTCCCAAAAATTTAAACATACAACCCACCTCGCGGATAGTTATTGCATTTTGTACGCGTCGTTCGCGACTTGCTAACAGGTTTAAGTCCATCCTCGTGGAAATGTCTTGCCAGTATGATCTAATTGTCTCTTTAAACACACGGAACTCGTGCGCATTCCTCGTTTATACAGCTTCAACAAACTTCTTGTCTTACGTACCACGTATCGCGTTTTACCTTGCGTACTCTACAATTTGAATTGTTCCGATGATATCGCAGAGATATTTACAATTCGTCGTGGATTGAAAATATGTTCCTGATTTACTCCAGAAATTTTGGTCTTTTCGTCGAACGTTCCTTAGCGTCCAGAAATTCCTATAAGTCAAGTATCGTTACAACAGGAAGCTACACCACTTACTCGTTACTATAACAAAAAGTAAAACAATTATTTTTCTACTACAACTACAATTTAAATTGTTCCAATGATATTGCAGAAATATTTACAATGTCGTGGAATGAAATTATATTTCTGCATTGCTCCACAGAAATTGTGCAAATTATCTACCATTGCCTCACGTGTTGCCATACGTTAGAGAAATATAAGATACACAATGTTGATCTCTTTTTACAACAGAAAGCTGAACTATTTACTATAAGAAAGAGTCTCTGATCTCTAAATTGGAATGTTTCCGAGAGCCAAAGCTGCACCAGCGCTGCGTCGAGCCATAATCACTTGGAGATTGAAAGAGAAATATAGCGTACAGTTTTGCAAAGTGGAAAACAGAATGATTAGAGCACTTGGTGGTTCGTGGCTGGCGATGTGGGACGAGCACCGTATCGAAACTATGGTAAACACGCCGCGTAAACTTTCGTACGAAATTCTCGGCGCGTCCTTGCCATTTGGCCCGAGGAATCTAATTGATTTCCTAAACTAAACGAGTCTAATAGCCTCTTCTCTGCGAATCGTTCCCGTTCACGAGCCGCGTCCCGTTCGCAATTTCATGCTTGCGTGCTCGCCTGACTTCTGTCGTTCCTCCACTGTTGCACAATTTGTTAACTTAAAAATGCCATTCACTCGATTCTACCATTAAACTCGAATCAACCGGCGCGATACGTATCTGCTCCAATTGAGGGATCTTTAATTCAAACGTGAATCTCAGCTTGACGATAAATTTAGACGATATGTTGCGAGCTTTATGGATGAAGATGTTTACAGCGATTATAATCGAGATGGGAAGGTTGAAATTTCAAGTTTGTTGGATCGTTGAAAAGAGAATGGTTGATCGTGCGAGTCGCTGCGGTACATTTCAGAGAATTTGAGGAAATGAGACATTTAATACGTCCGTTCACGAATAGTACACGTCGAGAACTAACGAAACAGGACATCGCGTCGAGTGTTATTGTTATTAAACCAGGAGTCTGTTTACATTTAGGTTTTTCTTTGATAACAATTACGAGAACTTCCTTTATGTTATGTCTTATTATATATTATGTCTAGACGAAACTTTGTATCATCAAAACGTATTTGAACGAAGAAATAGAATAGAAAAATTAAGATAATATCGCGCTAGGTGAAACGTGGAAAAACGAGCGGCGTGACGATTGGCGCCTCGATAAATTTGTCTAGATACAATGGTTTTGTGTGCTCAGTTGGCATCGATTCCAGTTTACTCACGGACAAACGTTTCTCCTTGAAGCCTTACGAGCCTCTATCGCGAAAGCACTATTCCATTCCAACGAATCTATCGTTCCCGATGATCACATGTTTCTTTGAATAGACGGATCATTACTGACACGAATTTTCTCGACGCCATGTAGATTTATTGAAATGACTTTGCATCGAGACAGAGTCAAGTGGCGTACACGTTTCGACAAACAAACAATTTGATTCTGAATTAAACGATGATAAACGTGTGCTCTTATAGGCGTGCTTTTGAACAAAGGTTCTCGCACCGTCGCCAATTCCTTCAGAGTATTCCAGAGAAGGCGACAAACAAACAAATGAAAATTTCAACCTGCCTATCGTTCGAGTTTTCGCTAACGGCGCTCCTCATCAATGGAGCCTCTGCTCGAGCGGTCGAGGGTCAATTGGTTATTAACTCGAGCAACCGTAACGGCTATTAAACCGTTTCATTGTCATGAATATTGCAATAAAAAAAAAGCAGGGAAATCACGCTAGGCCACGTTCTTCCATGAATCATTCCAAGACCAACCATCAGCAACCACTCTTCCTTCATTAATATCATTACCTACTGTAACAACAAAAAATGAATCGTAGAGTATCCAAAAGTATCTTTTATATCAACTTCTCGTTGTAACTTCTCCTTAATTGATTACTCCAAAGCAGTATACAAGAGGATTCTAGAACCTCTTTGAAATTATTTACAGCCTGGTCCAATTCACCTATAACGTTAAAGCACAATGCGGATAAATTTCAGCTTCCACTGATACCTAACAGTCGAGTGGATGACAAGGGGCATCGAGAGACCATTACCTTATCGCAGTCTCCTTATCAATTTATCTCACCTGTCGGACGTTGACTTGACGGTCCCATTGGAGTAGAGATCGGCTGCCATGTCAATTGCAGCGATCCACTCGCATCTCCCCACCCCGTATGGCGTTTGTCTTTCAGAAGTGCCTGTCGATTCCTGGTTAATCTCTCTGTCTCTCGGCGCTCGGAAAAAGAACCAGTTCACTGACAACGGTCGACCTTGACCTGTTTCGTTCTCACTGGACCAGCAACGCGGTCCCAAAACGCGATCGCGTTCTCGTTTCGCGTGGAAATCGACATCTCCCGCGAGATCCTTCTCCGCGATCGGTCTCTGGCCAGCTCGAACACGCGGTGGAACGGAATTCGTCGGGCAAAGAAACGTCACTGTTGCCAGAGACGCAGTCGGATCATCCTGAGTTCGCCGTCGACTGAACTATGTCAGACGGGGGCACTGTCAATTGGATAACTACCTACCGCGTGGAGAATACGCGTTGATATCGTTCAGATCCGATCAGCCCCCTCCTGGCTCTCCATTCACCTCCTGAAAGTGTTAATTCGCTTTTAATTTCAGTTGCCTCGCAGCAGGTCCTGATTATTGAATAAATCTTAGGTACCGTGACGCGTGGGAGTTTCACGAAATATATAAAACAACAACGATAATATACATGCTATATACAGGATAAGACATACTTTCGTTCAACATTCGATTCTTTGTAAAGATATGAATTTACATGAACATCCACGGTCTAGTAATAATGAAAGATAACGGCCTCGAGCAACGCACGCATACCAAAAAACGAACGTTGCTCTCGTAGAGCATGCGTGGGATTATGTTGGATTGGAAGACACGAGCTACCCTGTTTTTCCTCGCTAATACTACATCGTGCTAGCTCGAAGGCGAATCGTAGCGATCGGCACGGGGAAGACTAATTTATATCATACGACGCGAAGCACGTCAGCTCAATCACGATCGACCTTGCCGGCTGGCTCTGTTTTTCGCGGGATCGTCGTTGTCTTGAAAGATTCGTCAACACTTTATGCTGATTTCTGACGTCACTGTCTCATTCGCGATGATGATCCTCGTTTCGTTGGATATTTAACGAATTTTCTGAAATCACTGGAACGATCCTTCGCAGATTTGTTCCGTGACTTCCGCCTGGAAATTAAAGGAACACTGAAAATCTATGGAATCATTTGGCAGTTACAACGCGAGGAGTATACTAAAGAAAGCGATTGGCAAAGTGGACCATTCAGGCCTAATTCAAGGTTCGCTTCTTTTTCGATGAATTATCTTGTCTAAGAAGAAGCCGGCTCTTCGATTTAGCCAAGAGAGAATTGCAACGTTCCTGATGACAGCGCTATCCTTTAATCGTATTTAGTGACATTGTGTTGCGTCATCGTTCAAATTCAAGCTTCGACGGAGGTCTCAGTCAGTGTTGGAGACCTATCAAACTTGATAAAGCATAAATCGCGCGTGGAGGGTTCTGCCAAGTGGGAATGGAAGTGGAGTGAATCAGTCGTTTAATAATGTAACTGACAAAACGGTAGAACGATCGTCGATTATTGATGGACTGTGTGTCTCGCAACTTAAACCCTCTGACTTTCAGTATTCCTTATCGCAAGCCACATTCGTATCTCGATGCCATAGCTTTACTTCACGACTTTCCAGTTTCGTTACCTGCTTTCTTTCTGTGATTTCCAGGTGGCTACCCTCGCGATGATGACGCAGGAGGCCATTGCAATCTGCAAGAGATGCAACTCTAGTTACTACGGTATGCCAAAAACGTACGACGGGCCACGAAACTCTTTCCAGCTTCGTCAGAGCCTTCCTCTTGTTAGAGACGTCTCCTACTTACCCGAAGAAAACAACGTTGAGGACCAAGAAGAGAAGCAGCAGCCAGAACACCAGGCCGTGAATAGAGATAATAGAAATTTATTGTCGGTCGGTTCTGTATTAGCCAACGAGAAATAAACGTTTTCTTCGATGACATTTCTGACGGTTTTCTTCACAGGGCTACCGTAATCTTTGCGAAACCGTTAAGAGAAAAGTGCAGTTGGACGATACCGACTACGAGTACCAACCGCCGCATTATTACGAGGTCTATTGTAAGAATTATTCTTTCCTCGACAATAGCCAGCTCGTCACGAATCCACCGAAGCAGGTAGATGCGGAATAACGTTCACTTCTTCTTCTTCTTCTTCTTCTTCTTCTTCTTCAGCATGACAATTCGTCAATTTTTAACTTTCGATGGTTGGCGAATCGTCGCCAGCAAAACTTCAAACCTGGAAGATTTTAAATTTTCATTTAGTTTGACGCGAATATAATTGAAAACTTGGAACTTTCTCATGAAATTTAATTTTCGCGACGAACTTTTAACTTTTCAATGTTTAGTTTCGAAACTAAGCGTCCTACAAATAAACTGTAAATGTAAAAAAATATCGAGGACGGGTATGTGCACCCTTCGCAGTCAAAGGGTTAATCACGGAGGATTACCAACCTCTTCGAGTGTTTCTCACGCGTCCTTCTTTCACGTGCTCTTTTAGAAATGCGTGCACCCTGGATTTCATTGTGTGCAAAGAGGTCGACCTCTGTTTCTGGTGAGACGACGCTGGGACAGCGAGTGTTGGGAACCTTTCGTTAAAGAGATCGCTAGCGGTTGCGACTGCATGTGGCCAGAGGCTGTTCTCGGAGACATAACCGATCATTATTCCACGAGTCGGATTAAGTTAGACCAGGGATTAACGATATAAGAATGAAAAGTAGGAATGGCACTTACATTTCGTCTTAAGTACAGATCTATCATTGTGCAAATTATAAATTGTAATATTTATGTAGTGTACGGTATTTATGGTAATTGTTATCTATTTTATTTTATTTAATTCATGTAATGTATGCGACTGATTTCGTTGTTTATGCGTGACTACGTATGCTTAATAAAGGAAGAGAGTTCGTTCCGTAATTTTCCACCTATAAAAACTAATTCCATTCGATGACTGTTTATTTGAAAAGGTTCTCATATAAAAGTATTCTGTTTTTTTTTCGTAATAATTCATTGTACATTATTGTCCCTGGTTATTTAAACGAGTTCGCCTTATGTTTGGGTAAAAAGTGGAATCCCTCGGGCACTTTTCCTAGTAGCATTTCCCTGAAAATAATAACGATGCTCAGAATTAAAATAGTGTCTCGAATGCAACCTTTAATAACGAGTAGCTTCCTTACGATAATTTAATCCAATCGGCACAGTTCGAACTCGCCATAAGCGTTTCTATGTCGTCGCGACCTCGATAAAACGGAGGCCTCTCATTTATTCTTTGCGGGGGTCTCTCCAAAATCCCAACGGGAATATATCTGCATACAAACAGAATTTTTAATTGTTTATTTGAAATAAAATTACGCATCTATTAACCAATGAAATACTAATTATAAAGAACCTGCCTATGTAAAAATGAAATCCATTCCAACATAAATCTCCTCGTCGTTTCGACACCACGGGTGTCCGAGCCCCAGTGTTCGAGACCATAATTGGCATACTTCTTTAACATGTCGAATCTCTCCGAGCTCGACACGTCAATCAACTTTCTTTCTTTTATTTCTGTAAATATCCATGGTTTTATTAACGCCCCACGACCTATGGTAATACCACTCACATTGGAGTAAGTATCTCGAACTCTTTGATAGTCGTCAAACGACAAAATATCGCCATTTCCGAATACTGGCGTTGGCTGGGCTGCTTTTGCACACTTTTCAATGTACTCCCAGTCAGCCAATCTCGTGTATCTTTGCTCGCGAGATCGTCCATGAACCTAATGGCACATTATATAATTTAATACACATATATATTAATGCGTTCTAGCATAATAACATAATGCAGTAATTAACTTACTCACAGTAATCATGGACACACCCCACTTGTGAAACTTTGGCATTAGGTTGTGTGCAACAGGTTTGTCTATGTAGACACCAGTCCTAGTTTTTACAGTTAGAGGTATGTTCATGACTTGGCTAACAGATTTTACAACGGTTTCTAGGACATTTAATCGATTGAGCATACCACTGCCACCTCCTTGTCGATAAATCAAATCTATAGGACAACCGAGGTTCAAGTCGATGAAATCAACATCGATTTCCTCGGTTAACAATTGAGAGCACCTCGTCAGTACTCCTGGATTATTACCGCATAGCTGTACGCCAAAGATGTTCTCCGATTCGTGCCTTTTCACCAGCGCCCACTCTTCGTGAGCTCCTTTCAGTATCCTCGGTGCCAGAGCCATTTCGCCGCACGTTATATCTGCTCCATACTCTTTGCAGATTCTTCTAAAAGGCAAGTTGCCTACTGTCGTCAGAGGGCTAAGAACTATTTTATTTTTCCAATCTATCTTCTTCTTCTCCTCATTCCTACATTTGATCAAGTCATAATCCTCCACTGGGCCAATTTTCTGTTCCGTATTGTGTATCTCGGGTGTTTCATTTGTAAATTTGGAAATACTAGTGTCCAAAGTGCAACCATTTTCTACTTCTGCTTTGTTTGCATCCAAAGGTTGCTCAGATTCCGAAGCACAGCCATTCTTTGTATCTGATTTGTCTGCATTGTCCAGCTTCTTCCTAGATGGTTCGTTTGCCTTAACTATTTTCTCAGCTTTAGCGAAATTATACTTGTACTTCCGCAGTTGCATTTGCAGGCTTTTCGTTATGTGGTTCTTTGTGGAGGATGGCCTCTTTTGATACTCTTCTTCCTTTTCCTTGTTGACGATATTTAAACCATCCTCTGTCAAATGTTTAGAGCCCATTCTACAGGCTGCACCTCTAGGACATCTGCCAGTCAAATTAAAAAGATAGCATTCCGTTCCAATGTCCTCTGGCTTTATCTTTAAATATTCCATCCTGTTGTGCAAAAATGTACATCGTTTGTTAGTGCATTGTTTTTCAGGTTCGTCTACCGTTTGATCTGCTATCCATGGGCACAGGTTCAACTCGCGCTGTGCCTTAAATGGAGCTGGTCTGGCTTTATTCTGACCTCTGAGCTTTTCCTTCTTGTTGTCATGTTTATATTTTTTACATGGTGGTTCAGCTGACAAAGAAGGATCTTCAGAGATAATTGTGTTGGTGGAAACCTTCTCTTTGTCGCTTTTCGTTAAACACTCTTCGCTTAAGAGTCTTACATGGTCTTCGAGGATATACCTACAATTTTATCATGGCTTTACTACACGATAGTAGTTGACAAATATTATATAGTATTTAACATGTAGTTAACAATAATAAATAGCTTATATTTTATGGGAGAATTTTATAATTAATAATTTTCTTACGACAGAGAGTCACGTGACACCTGAGAATCGAGGTTAGGAAATACACGAGCGTGACAATAATTTTAGCATGGCTCTAGTGTACGTCCACGCGATTAATAATAACAAATGGGTTGTGTTTCGTGGCAAAACATTGTAATTGGTTAATTTTTAGCGATAGAAAGTCATGTGACACCTGCATTTCAAGGTTAGGAAAACACGCAGTTGTTACAAATAGGAATAATTCTCGAGCAAATGATTAATTATTGCAAGCACGATAATAATAGCTTACTCTGCTTTTATTAAACATACGCCTTTTTGTTTATCCTCGCTATAATCGAACGAACAATCGTCAGCACATTTCTCACTGTAATCCGCCATTTTTAATGGAGACGATTGGAGACGATGTATCAAGTCACGTGATCACATTCATTTCGAACACGAATTGCGGGAACTTTTAAAGTGGGTAAGAACAGCAATAATTTTATCAGACGTCGTATAAATCGAAACAACGCGGTAACATGTATAGTAAAAAGTTGTCTAGGATAATGAATTTTATATTTCAATTATATCAATTTTTTCTCCCTCTTTTTTCTTTCTTTTATTAATGATACAAATAACGAATTTGTCAAGTCATTATTTCTACACCTGATTGTAAGTTCTATATTTATACAATTTGCTTTTAAATCGCGTAATCGAACTACTCGTTTGTTCATGGATTAAAGAAACAACTTCGATTAAATTTAATTAAGAAAATATAAAATCGTAGCGTACAGTACTAAATCGCGTATAATGTATATCTTGAAAATCAATTGTTCCGAATCAGACATTATTGGCTCGATTAGTACGCTTCTCATAGTCGAATTGAACTCATTGACATCGTAATTAATTAGATAAAGACATCTAAGATATAAATAGAGTGTTGATTACACGTTACGTAAGCTACCTAACGAAGAGAGAGTCGAGATTGGCAAATACACTTTCCTTTCGAAAATTCTGTTGCCACTCAAGGCTGCTATCTTGACGACACGTAGTCTTGATCGAGAAGATTTCGTCAATTCCTCGAACTTACGAGTTAGATAAGTTTTATTCGAGTTTCGAAAGTGCGAGAGTAAAATATTACGTAAATATTACAATTAACATAGTTATGTAATCAAAGATCTAGGCGCTGTAGTGTACTTTACACTCCAATAGATGCATGGGTGCATTTAGAAGCTGGAAGGGTTACTAATTCGCTTTGGGAGCGCTAAGCGAGCGGGTGAATTTTTTTCTGATAACAGTGAGCGGTTTCCATGTTTTGGAGGGAAAACGTACAGCGACGCGCAAGCGCAGTACTTCTCGCGTCAGTAATGTATCCATCGCGACAATGAAACAGGCGCCTTGGTCACCCCACAGAATGGGTGCACATTTAGCAAAGCCAAGTGTTGATTCTCTTGGATTCCTCTAATCGAAGTGACTAGGCACTATAGGCTTGAATAGACGGTCGATGCAGAGAGAATCCAAGAATCGCTTAACAGTGTCTGCGATATAAATATAACAGAATTAGGACGAGGCATCGTTTCCTATAGCTACAGTAAAAGTTTTAAATCCAACTGGCAGTACTACAGGTATAGGAAACGATGATTTGTTTCTTTATTTTACAAGGGTACCTATTGACCCAGGCTTGTTTTTTACAATTCACCAGTCTCGCGCACATGTGTTTTTTTTCACATTTACATTTTTTTATACATTTGTCACCCCCGCCCCCAATCCCTTGCGCTTAGTTTGGATACCTCGGGATCGCTAAATCCGTATATACTATAGCTACATTTAATAATTAAACATAGCTACAGCCCCTGAAGGCAACGATGATTCATGACAATTCTTCTATCTTTCTATCAATCTTTGGGGGCGATTAAGGCGCCCTACTAGATACTTTCCTGCATGAGCGGCAGCCATTACTGGTGCCACTGCGCATGCGTTGGAGTCATCGTTGAGCCACCGTGAGCCACCGTGAGCGCTCACGGAGCGATAATCCGAATACACCAAATGGCGCCTAAAATATCTCTGACCTATTTCAGCATACAAAAAATGCATTGTATACTATATTTCCTATGCCACTTTGCTTTTACGAGTTCCCTGTAACCCTACCAATCCTTCCGCGCAACAATTGTATCACAGAGTTTGAGAAATACAAAGTTATACATGTTTCTCGCGGTCAACGTGGATTTGAACGGGTGAAATCTGCCCCTGCTCCTACTTTAGCCTCCACTCCTCTTCTACTCGCACTCACACGACGATGGCAAGGTTTTTGCACACCAAAGAAACGTTAGACGAACCTTGAATTGATTAGTATTGTTCAGGAATCGACAAGACCCGACTAGACCGACGATGCGAGTCGTGGCGAGCAGGAGCGTGTTGAAATATTTTCGTTAATCGTTCGAAAACATCGCCTTCCCCCTCTACTGTAAGTTAGCAACGTACAGTAAGCATAAATTAATAAAATTTATTATCCACGTGTAACGATCGTTCGATATCAATTAGCCGAAAGAGTAAATTAGCACTAGAAACTTAGTAATAGATAAGCAGACACCGGACTGTCGGTGGAATTGAACAAAGCGAATTTGTAAATGTAGTAAATAGTGATATGTCACCTCGACAATTGTAAATTGTACGTGAGATCATGTAAGCCTGATTGTAAATAGATTTATTAGAAGATTAAATTGTAAATGGATTTATAGACGATAAGAAGTATTATTAATACTATCGAAATTGATGTGATTGGCTGTCATGTATCATTTTAATTATGTATGTATTTGAATGATGTGAACTTTACCTGTTGATTCACAAAAGTTTTGTACACTTTGTACGAGTTAATTATTAATAATTGGACCTCTTAGATACTATTGATAACTAATGAATCTAAGCCTAGTCAAATTATTACAATGATCTTGATTCTATCCTTGGTGTTAGCAAATATTGCTCAAGGTACACCATAAAGATAGGAGGTATAGTAAAAGAGACTAATATAGGTAAACATTGCAATAGATTAAAGTGTTGCTAGCGAAACTGTTGGTATCAGTTTAAGAAAATTAAATTCTACTGTTCGTTAGAGAGTAGCAAGTTAACTGTTATATCTGTCACAGTAATTAAAAGTGAACAATCCCTACATGTGTACGCAATTAAGCCATTCTCAAGTTACAGGCTAAACAAAAATTCAAACAAATAAATAGAAATTTGAAAAGTACATTTAGGACTCTGGTATTATTGAACAAACCCAAAGATTATCAACTTTTACAGATTTATCTATGCGGATCCGTCCAAATACCTGACACGAGACTAATTGTTGTTCCACCGATAGTATGAGCGAATCAGGTACATTGCAATGGGAGGATTACATGGTCATAGCAGCCACGCTGGTCATAAGTATAGGTATCGGTATTTACTATCGATTCACTGGTGGACGTCAAAAGACAATGGAGGTATGTATTCCTTTCTCTATAAAAAGTCATTGATTATTAGATTACTTTGACACCAAAGCTACATTTGCAACAGGAATATTTCAATGCCAGTCGATCCATGAGCATAGTACCTGTGGCAATAGCCCTGGTAGTTTCCTTCATGTCTGCCATCACGCTATTAGGTGTTTCTGCTGAGAACTACACGTATGGAACACAATTTGTAGCAATCAACATATCGTACCTGATTGGAACACCTCTGGTTTGCTATGGATATTTACCAGTATTTTATCAACTACAAGCCACAAGTGCCTATGAGGTCTGTGCAACAAGTAAACTTGACAGAAACTCTTGTGAAGTACGAATTTAGACTTGAAAGTTTCATTGTTTTTTCTAGTACTTAGAGAAACGCTTTGGAGCAAAAGCTAGGACAATGGCTAGTTTCGTGTATTGGGTTCAGCTACTTTTGTATTCAGGCGTCGTGCTTTATGCCCCTGCTTTAGCGTTAGAAGCCACCACGGGAATTTCTAAAACTGCCAGTATTATCATAATCGGGCTTGTTTGCGCCATGTATTCGAGTATAGGAGGCATCAAAGCTGTGCTAATAACCGATGTGTTTCAAGGACTGCTTATGTTCGTTGCTGTCTTTATTATCATTGGCACAGCCGCTAAAGAAGCTGGAGGATTAGAGAACATTTGGCGAATAGCGGAGGATGGCCACAGAATCGAGTTCGACAGGTAAGCTAACTCACAGTCGAACAATTTAGTCAGAGAATCTCTGGTTTAAAAATACTGTTTTATAGTATTTCTGTAGACCCTACGGTGCGCCACACTTGGTGGTCGCTCATTATCGGGGGTTTGTGCACATTCTTGTCGCTGTATGGGGTGAATCAAGTCCAAATACAACGCATGATGACAGTCAAGTACGTATTGCAACACGTGTAATAAGAATATAACGTTGAATAATTTATTACGAGTGTTTGTAATGATTTCAGGGACATGAAAGCAGCACAGACAGCGCTCTGGATATCCTGGCCAATTTTAACGCTACTTTCGATCACTACGTGTTTCTCAGGGTTGGCGATATACAGCAAATATTATAGATGCGACCCTCTTACTAAGAAACGAATATCGTCGACTGACATGTTGATGCCTTTGTACGTTATGGACACCATGTCTGACAAGCCTGGACTCCCCGGTCTCTTTGTTGCAGGTAGAATTTTCAACTTTCCAGCTCAACGCTTTATTTACCAAGGCCTATTTATAGACTTTTTGATTCCAGTGTTTACCTTCTGGAACTTATTCACAATTGCAATTTTGTTCAAATTGCAAAGTAGTTTTAAATAGCCTGGTAAATAAAATGTCGATAATAATTCCGAGTATTTAGTAAAATTTTATCGTATAACATTAAGCCATAATACACGAATGATCGTTAATATTAATTTCACTGTTTAGGCATTTTCAGCGCTGGCCTAAGCACTATTTCAGCGGCTCTGAATTCTTTAGCGGCGGTAACAGTAGAGGATTACTTGAAACCTGCCTGTAAAATGTGCCGAGGCAATGATTTTTCGCTTTCAACGTCATCGAAATTGGCCAAATTGCTCGCCTTCATGTATGGTATCATTTCAATAGCGCTGGCCTTCTTAGCTCAGTTCTGGGGTAGCGTTTTGCAGGTAATTGTTTAATAAAAACAAACACCAAAGGTACTTTCTCTAGAAATTAAACGAATATTAATTGCATAACTGCAGGTCAGCTTGACGATATTCGGCATAGTGGGAGGGCCATTGTTAGGCCTGTTTACTCTTGGCATGCTCACGGAAACTGCGACAGAAATTGGATCGGTGACGAGCGCCACTGCGGCTTTAGCTTTTTGCTTCTGGATTGCTTTCGGATATCCCAGGCCAAGTCCACCGATTTTGCCAATGTCTATCGAAGGCTGTGCTGATAATGCGACCATCTCTGCTTCGAAGGCATTCACAACGTTTGCACAGTAAGAGAAAATGTAGCTCGACAAAGTTTCTACAGCGAAGAACACTTTTTTTCTTCCGTCTTTTACCATCTTGGTAGCAAACGATATTAACGTCTTCCTTCGTTCTAGGAGTACAGGTGACTCGACTTATCTCTACTTATACCGCATCTCGTACATGTGGTACGGTCCACTTGGGTTCGTGATAACGTTCGCGATAGGACTATCGTTCAGTTACTGCCTAAATCTGCTGTCTAAGAAAGAGAAGGTCGAGTTGGACCCCAATCTGTTCTTTCCTGTAATAAGGAACCGTATATACCGAAGACGCGAACAAACGTTGAGATCAAAGAGCAACGAAACGCCAAAGGATATCTCAGCACAGAGGAAGTATATGTTTACTGATAACAAGCCTGCCAGCGAAGAGAATATGGACGAAGTTTGTACCACGAAAATATAGGGCAATGCCTTTGACTTAGCCTTTGTTTATTTTAAATGTTGACATTCCGTAAATACCTTGATGGATTGCTACTTAACAAATAGATTGCTCAACTGTTTAGATGTCGAGTAAATGTCTTCCATAGATTATCTTTAACCTGCCATTTTTGTATCTTTCTTATTTTTAAACATACCGAGCGAAATTTATACCGACACTTGATTGTCACGTTTACGCGCTATGCTACTTATCACACAACGTTCCTAATCTTTATATGATGTATAAATTCGATTCCAATGTAACGAATTGTATTACGTATTTATTAATGTTGTTCACATCGCTGGTCGAGTCGAAGTTTACATTGAAACTAAATTGATTAAAATATTAGAGTAGAGTATTATTACTAGTTGTTTTAAGTTAATGGTACTTTTGTGTCGTGTAATTTATGTTGTTTCATTAAAGTGAGGTTGAATTTAGAATTTTCTTTGTATTTTTCTCCAACAACGCTCCTATATTTCAATGTAATGAAAGAGATGTAAGAGAAAAAATGTTCTTTCTCGAACGCTATTATTATATTATTGAAAAAAAAATGGATTCCAGTTACTGGTGTCGATAGATACGTTAATTAAGGATTTAGACAATTTCGTTTGTCACATTCAAGTTGTTCCTTACTTATACTCACGTAAAGGGATGGACTTTGTGATCGTTTTTCCAGAGGTGTATTTCCAAACACCAAGTGGAGATAGGAGAGTCGTCAAATCTAATCGAATCCAGTTCAACGATCTTCCCTTATTTTTCGTTCTGTTTGCGGATATTTGGACTCCATTGATGCCCTGAAATTCTTCAACGGAAGCTGATTAGATTAAAGCAATAAACAGAGAGACAAACGCGTCTTCGTGAGGTCTCTTTGAAGTCTCCGATGGAGGGAAGAAGGATGATCCAAGGTGCTCCTCAAGACAACCGAGCAGCCCGGATAGAACCAACAGCGGTCAGTTAAAACCAGTTTCAATTTGTCTGTTGGTCAGCGCTTCGATCGGCGGCATGGGCGCTTTTTAATTATTTCAACGACGAAACTCGACCGTTCTTTTCCATGTTGGCTCCGCCAACTGGCAATTAATCCATCAAGAAATCCAGCGACGTTACACGATCTGGGACGAAGGTGTCGAGTGCCTTCGGCGGTGTGCTCCACCCTTTCCTCTGTGGAAAGGACTTGGACATAATTTATACCTTCAGGTTTTAATACATTTAGATATAAGTTCTATTTACAAACATAACTTTCAATAAAAAAAAAACTATAGGCCAGCGCGTGGTTCAAGTCTAATTCGTTCAAAAATATTTAAACAAACCCTGTTTTCGTCATTCCTTTTGTTATTAATAAACATAAAATCATCGAATGTGGCATAAAGAAATGAAATAAAATAAAACGTTGAAGATAGGCCAGTTCGTGAATGATTGAAACTATAAGACTACCTATCGCACAAACCATAATCAAAATAAGAGGTATTCACCTTCCTCATTCGTCCCTGTTTATTTTCCTAAGACTCTCGTATCGTTAGGCATCAATGTACGAAGTCAACGGTTCTCCAGTTCCGGCTAGCACCGCGTCTGAAATCGAAGAAAACATGGATAATCGCACACGCGTGAATTAACATTGAATGAAGATCAGTCTAAAAGTTTGTTTAAAGAATGCAAAGGTATTCGTACATGTTCCTCGTCGTCTCATGGAGTGTGAGAGGTGTTCTAGCTTGAAGCTGCGGTTCGCTGTTCCACAGGAAAGAGATCTTTTCGAAGAAAGAAGGGTAAGGATCACACTTGACCCAAGAAAAATACCCAAGAAAAACTCTGCGAGTCCCCCGCTTCGCTCTCTTCCCTCTGTCCGTGTTCCACGAGTTTTACAAGTGTAAATAAAACCTTAAGCTGATAAAAATAGAAGCGTCCTAAGAAAGCGTTAATACAGTCATCGAGTCGCGGGGTCAAACGATGCAATTAGGAAGATCGCAGTTTCAGGAAGCTCGTTTCATTTCTCCGCAATTTCTGTTTAAACATTCACCCTCGCTGTGTCTATACGAACACTATTATTTACAAACTATCGTTAAGGTCCCTGGCGAACAATTAATCAACCGATCGTAGAATGTCTCCTACAATGGCGCGTTTCTTCCTCAAGCGCAGGGTACATTGTCTCATCAGTGCAATTGTCGCTGGTGCACGCGGCGTAATCGTTGTTGTTGTTTCCCCAAGTCCGCGGATTGGAAGAAACACGCTGGAAGGGGATGCTTCGTATAAATGGGCGCATGTCGCAATTAAAACGACAGACTGAAATCGTTCTTCGCTTAATTCGTTCGGCCTCAGCTCGAAACGAGAAGCGCGAAGCTCCTAGCTAATTAGTCGTTACGCTCTCGTGGCTCCACCGAACTTGTTCGTTCTTCGTATTCGTTCTCAGCCTGTCGTTCGTGGGCTACAGGATTGAAATCGCGCATACATGCGTTACGTCAGGAAAACGAGCAAGATCATTCAACTTCAGTTTCGTACGTTCTTACTGGCTAAGCGGGCGCGATAGTACCTAATAGTACCTAATATACCTCCAGGAAACACTGTTCTTTCGGCGCAGGGAGTTCGGCCTACGCTTGCTCGATCGGTGTCTACGAGCTGAAGAGGTAAAGTTTTAAAGTCAAAGTACTCTTCTCTTGGACCAGTTTCGAGGTAGTCTTTGAGATTTCTTTGCGGGCAAAGTAGATGACGAACACTCATGAAATTTGGTACGTTTGTTTGTGTACGCAAAAGGGTACGGTAAATTTACAAGTGGTCCGATCAATCTGTGCCAAAGTTATTTACGATGTTCTACATTAGTGAAGATTAAAGAGAAACAAATTAACACATTGTTGACCAGCAATTTTACATTGAAGCGACATACATAAAATTATTTACATAAAGTCCAGTGAACTTCACTTATATTTTACCATCATAACGAATTGAAATGAAATATTTGACACAAATTGAAATATATAATGCAAGTGCAAACACGAGTTGACAATGTGTCGAGACAGTTGCAAATTTCACTGAATTTTCTATATACATGTGTAAAGAAACAATAAGAGGTAAAAATATTGAGACGCGACTGTTTGAAGCCTAAACGAAGTTGAAGTTCACGGTCAATGTCACTTCAGAGAGCGTCTTTGCGAGTCTCCTCGTAGGGAAGACGCGCAGAGTTCCATTTAAGAGTTTTCAAAGTCTATGCTAGTCTATTAAACGGAAACTGGTATCAACCAGAAACAACGAGATTCCTTAACGACGATCAAATGTCCGCGTTAATAGCCGCGCGACGTCTGTACAAATCTTTCTAAACGATTACGCGCCCAATGGGCGACGAGACGCTCGATAATCGTACCGTTCAAATCGAAGGCAGTTCGTTACACTTTGCTTACGTAAGGGTGTTACAATCGGTTAGATTATTCGTCTAACCAGACTAAATCGATTAAAGCTAAATCTATCGGCGTATCGGTTTAACGATCTAAAGAAACCTAACATATTTCTACAATTATTATTATCTTTTTCTTTTTGTATTGAATTCACTAATTGTTAAGATAAGAATAAAAGCATCCCAACGCGATTTTCGTGAAAGTTCCAGGAAGATGCAGTCGCGATTGCTCGTGCTGTTCTTCTTCTTCGCCGTGTCTTCAGCGGAACAGCGGCCCTCCGAGGATGACAAGTGCCTGGGGGAGCATCCAATCCTGCTGCATTATTTCTCCTGGGTCGACTACGTCATACTCGCTGGGATGCTGTTAATCTCGTCCCTAATTGGAACTTTCTACGGGTTCTTCTCCAAGAAACAGGAGACCAGCGAGGACTTCCTGCTGGGTGGCTCCAATATAGGAACCTTCCCCATGGCGATGTCCCTAGCAGCCAGCTTTATCACCGCCGTCGAACTTCTTGGCAACCCTGCGGAGATGTATGAACAGGTATCGAGATGCACATTAATTAATTAATTGCACTATATAGTTACTATTTAGTTAGTATAGTAGTATAACAAGTGCAGAGATTAGTGTCAGTATTATAATAATGAAAAGAAAGCTACCTTGCTCGATAGAGCCTCGGAACAATATCTTCATGCGCCATAACCGCCTGTTGAACCCCAAAGGGGACCCAGTTCTGGATGAGTTGCTTGGCGTTCATCGTAGTCGTGCCCATCACCTCCCACCTGTACCTGCCGGTCTTTATGAAGCTCAGGCTGACCTCCAGCTACGAGTATCTGAACCTCCGCTTCAATCGCCACTGCAGACTGCTCGCGAGCGGATTGTACATGCTGCAGATGGTCCTCTACACGTCCGTCGCGGTGTACGCGCCAGCGTTAGCTCTAAGTCACGGTAAGTCGAGCGTGAAATCTGTAAGATGAATGCTTAAATTAACTCGAGTCTTCTTCTTCCAGTCACGGGCCTGAATACTTACATAGCCGTCACTCTAGTCTATGTAGTCTGTATATTCTACGCCTCCCAGGTGCGTATCTCGTTTAATTCGGTTAGAGTTTCAAGGAAGAGACTCTGGGCGAGACTATGACAAAGCTACGAATGCAACCATCGTTCCAGGGTGGAATGGCAGCCGTCATAATGACGGACACGTTCCAAAGCGCGGTGCTGCTTGGCTCCCTGTTCCTCGTCCTTGGCTACGGTATGTCCTGGGAGGGCGGTCTTCCAGCGGTGTGGGAGACCAACCAGAGGTCTGGGAGAATGCAGTTCTTCGACATGGACACGAGTCCCACCGTCAGGCACAGCTTCTGGAGCGTGGCGGTCGGCGGGACCATCTACTGGACCACCATGTTCTGCAGCAACCAGGCGTCCGTCCAGAAATACCTCAGCGTGGAGACCATCGGCCAAGTGAGAACGTGAGTGACCCAAGGACATTCTCCAGCTGTTGTTTCGTTTCTTACTTTACATTCCTAACTCCATACTCTCTTATATTACCATAGGGCACTGTGGGTATCCGCATTTGGAATGATAATCATCTACACAGTGAACTTCCTGACCGGTATGGTACTCTACAACGCGTACAAAGACTGCGATCCTCTGTTGGCTGGCTACATAACCAGCCAGGATCAACTTCTGCCACTCTACGTGATGAACTTCATGGGCAGGCTCAAGGGTGTGCCTGGTTTCTTCGTTGCTGGGATCTTCGCCGCCTCCTTAGGGTAATTTCAAGAGATCAACAAGTATATATCGATCAACTGGTGATGTTAACGTTGTTTAAAAATAATTCGATGCAAACACAGAGTAAAGATTTGTACCTGAGGTGCCTTAGGAGACAAATGTTTGTTAATTATAATTCCTCTCGTTGTCAGGACTGTGGCGAGCGCGTTGAACTCCCTGGCGGCGATCACCTGCGAGGATATTCTTCAGGGCCTGTTCAAGATACAGTTGCCAGCCAGGAAGGGCGCGATTTACGCTAGGTGGATCAGTGTCTTCTTCGGTGGCCTTAGCTTTGCCTTGGTCTTCGTCGTGGAACGCCTTGGCAGCGTTCTTCAGGTATCGGATACTTTCCTACGGTTCATTACAAGTCGAGGATTTATATCTTTGCATACATAAACATTCATGTAACAGGTGGCATTGTCGTTCAACGGTATGGTCGGAGGGATCACTCTGGGATTGTTCTCCCTGGGTATGTTTGTGCCGTGGGCGAACGCTAAGGGAGCAGTGTCAGGCGCCATTGTCAGCCTGATAATCGTCCTCTGGATTGGAATCGGCGCCCAAGTCGCCGTCTTCGGGGGCCAGATCCACTTGGACGGCAAGCCAGTGTCGATAGACGCTTGTCCCTGCATCAACAATGGTACTGTTATCTCCAGTCATGTCAACGAGGATGACGACAACGTTTCATCGATATACAAGGTAAGGAGAACGAAATCTCTCCCTTAGAAGCTTACCAGAGTCGCTATAAGTTCTCTAGGTGTTAAAGGATTCCTTGAACCATTCGCAGATCAGTTACTTGTGGTACAGCGCGATAGGCTGCATCCTGACGGTCCTGGTGGGAGTGCTGATCAGCTTCGTTACGAGCTACCAGAACCCCTCTGATCTCGACCCAGACCTGCTGAGCCCTCCTATCGCTGCTCTGGTCCGTCTCAAGGCCAAACCGCTCGCCAACGTCCAAGGGATCGCCAACTACGGTCTGGAGTTGGACGACGAAAAGCTGCAGATGGAAAACAACAAAAGCCCCGCGTGAAGGTTATCGTTATCAGTGAAGAACTCGCGTCGAGTCTCGAGTTAAGCGGAGGAATTTCCCTGGCAGAGTTTTCATTTGCTAAGGTTGTCCTGTGCGGTCTCTGCTGGGAACTCTTCAGTCTTTAAACGAAGAAAAACTGGTTGAAACTGAGCGTCACAGGGCACTCGCAGACCTCCACTTTTATTCCTGTATTTAATTATGATTTAGATTTAAGGTACGACGATAGATCAAAGGGAAGATCATGTTGTTTCGGGGGAAACACTGGGGAGGTGTACTCGAGTACTTTGTTGGCCAGCAACGGTGACTCTGTTCTGTTTCTATTCCATCCCAAAGATCACAGGATCCTAAAAAAGTGGACCAGGTTCCAATGGCGACGATTGATACTCTTGGAAGATT
>NW_026534326.1:394424-397387 GCF_026225885.1 Hylaeus anthracinus | reverse complement strand
ATACATGAAGATACACGAAGACACGAAGATACATGAATTTATACTCAACTTTGATGTTTACACAGTTAGTAAGGCGCTGTAAATTCCAAATCTGGCTGGAGATCAGAAAAGCAGCTGGCTTGCAAACGAATAAACCAAAGACCCTCTTTCACGGTGGTTCCCCTGAATTCCAGATCTGCGAGACAAATTAAACAGGCTTGTAAACCAAAGCAACTACTCCTCCGAGGTGGTTCCTGAAGACTCACCTTTGAGCACTTCGAACGATCAATTTGTCGATCGAGGGAGAGATTTTTGAAACCCTGTGGATAGTCTGAGAAGACTCCCTGTCAGGAGGCGACTCGCGATAGGGTAGAATATAGATTTATTTATGGCACTGTTCGATACCGTACTTACTTATGGGCAAATTTCAGCCGTACCTAGGCGAGGCGTTAAAAATTAATCATTTTTACCCTTCGAGGACGAGTACTTTATACAAGCGCTGGACGCTTAGTAAACGAAGTAATTCAGTGTACAAATATTTTAATTAGAGTCTCATCTTTAACCGGAGTCTTTGATTGAGTAAATTATGTAAATAATCACGTGTCTCGTCCTCGAAGCGTTTACAACAGGTGATTATTTCTAAATGAAGAACGCTTTTTCTTAATCATTTTTCGTTGATATTAACGCCTCGTCTTATGGTTGTCTCTTTTTCTCCGATACCGTGAATATGTAAATCACGATTGACTGCGGATGTGTACTTCGTTTTCGTTCGTATGTGTGTGTCTTTTTCTCTTCTTTTTTACGTAGTCGAAGACAAGAAATCAACGCGATTCTAGCACGCGCGGATATGTAACTCGTTGCGTTCGTTTTACCACACGGATTTATTTTATAGTGAGCTGCTTCGTTTCTAGAATGTATTCCTACCAGTATTTGTACATAACACGAATTACACACGAGGCAACTAATTTTATTACAATCATGTCTTCGTTTACTTCTACGCTGACCCACGTTATACATATACGCAGGCCGAGTCGTAACTCTTCCCAAGGTCGATACATTACACGCCATCGAACTTGACTTTCGATCCGCTACAAGGCTACGATATCGAAAGTACCCCGATCTATTAAAAAAAAAAAAAAAAAAAAAGAAAAACATCGATTTTCTGTCCGAACAATTTTTCCTTATCGTTAAAAATAACGGAGATACATCAGGTACAACTTTTCTTGATTCAAACAAATTTCTTGTCAATCTGTACACTCTACACGTAGCCCTGAGCGCAAGGAAGAGTCTGAATCTGGCGTAATCTTCTTGGAAATAATTCCCAAAGAATGTTACACGAATTCGGTAATTTGTCGAAATTTATCCACGGTTACATTTTGAAATTAAACCCTTCCTCCCTTTCGATTCCGTGAGGACGGGTCCCTAAGCGATAAGACAGAGTTGGTAACTTAGAAGAAGAGGAACGCGACGGAGTAGCCCTAGCTAGACGAAGAGAGGCGCCGAGAGAACGGACACGACAGTGAAAGTGGATCAATACGCCGAGTTAACGTTTCGCCGTGCAGCGTGCGAACGGGAGTCTCTACTAGCTTATTTTCTATCAGAGAATACAGTCGTCTCGTTGCGAGGCCAGTTTGCAGTGTCATTGTCGTCGATCTCCTCGCTCAGGATCGTTTCGCGTCCTCCTCTCGACCTGGCGGAGACGTCTTCAGCTCTCAACTATGGAAGACCGTTCTCCGTCTGACGGAGCGTGTCGTGGCTCGTGGCTGACCAGTGCGTGCTCGTACAGCTGTCAAAACAAGAGACATGCTTAATAGAGTGACAGTTGCCGAAGAAAACGTCTGGAGAACACGAAGTGTGCTCTGTCTAGACATGACGATGCTCAGGTTGAAAGAGTAGCGAGGGAATCCCTGGATGGGGAGGACACTAAATTTCTGGGTCTGGGATTCGCTCGAGCATCGACCGTCATGTATTTTTCTTACCTTGTGAGTAACCATTTCTACGTTCGTATCACACGTGTGCATAAGTTCTTGTGTTACGTTACAAGTTCATTATCAAGCTACGTTATCGACCGAATGAATTGTCAACAATTATTGTTTGCATGTAGGTTGACCAGGCGTTTCAACATCAAAAACACGTTGTTTAAAAATAAGGATATATACAATTTTTTGGCGCCCTCTGAATGTAACAGACAGACCTTATGCTTACACCTGTCGCTTATCATCGACTGGTATCAATCCACTTCCTGATATGGTAACCGATACTTTATCTATTACTGAGATAGTATGCTTCCACAGTACGCTTCCATCGTTATATATAATACCACCCGTTTTCTACTCTTCATCCAAGGAAAACGAGCAACTAACTCAGCTTTTCCCTTCACAGTTTCCCAAGGTCACCTGCAACTCTAATCTACGCTGTTTCCGTTTCCTCCGTTGGACCATCCTGGTACCCCTGGTCATCTACCTTTCCCTCCTGTTCGTCAAGTACCAAAAGAACGTGCCCCTGAAGAGCCTAGCGTCCACGGACAAGGACAAAGAGAGCGAGATGATCGAGAATCTGTTCGTCGAACTGGAGGCGGTGACAGTCGATACGAGCAATCTCGATCGCTACAAGGGCCAGAGGTACGATCGCAGGGACGAGCAGAGTATAAAGGAGGCGGAGGAAGCGGAGAATCGCGAGAGCCCGCGGATGTTGCTCGAGGACATCTTTCAGAGGGCTGACGTCGACCAGGATCAGCTGTTGGACATCCTGGAGCTGGCCAAGTGGATTCACACCAAGATCACGGAGCACGTCAGCCGTGCCATGCGCGAAAACGTTGGCTTGTTCACTGCGATTGACAATAATCCGCGGAACGGTGAGTCTGTAAAACATTAATGACGAATATGTCATATAATATAGTAATATAATAAATACGTGCTAAATATAAGTATAAATATAATATAAAGAAACGGTGTATGCACTTCAAAGTACTTCGTGTAAAATAT
>NW_026534326.1:294624-394414 GCF_026225885.1 Hylaeus anthracinus | reverse complement strand
GTAAAATATAAGTATAAATATGATATAAAGAAACGGTGTATGCACTTTTACATGAAGTACTTTCATGTGTCTTCTACATATTATATAGTATATTACTCTACGTCGTAAATGCATAAAATCTAATCTAGTTTGTTTACAAGCGATGATCTGATATTCTAACAGAAGTTTATATATTTGATATAAGATGTTCTGTTTAACCCTCACAGGTGAGGTGTCGTGGGAAGAGTACCACGCATACTTTCTCCGGTCGCACGGCTTTCCCGAGAGCTACATCAGCTCTCACGACAAGAAACACAGCGACATGTCGCGAAGCTTGAAAGAGAGCATCATGAGGGACAGAGCTAGATGGACCGAGGCCGCTAGGAACGATCCAGAGAGGCTGGCGCTGGACGAGTTCCTGGCTTTCACTCACCCTGAGAGTAGCCACAGGGCGCTCCTGCAGATGGTGGACGACCTGTTTGAAAAGTTTGGTCAGGAACCAACTGTTCTTTTATTGTTTTTGTTATATAGAGTGTCTCAAGAGGACACTTGAATGTCTACCTTGTTTTTAAACAATGCATTTCATGGTTTCTGTTCCCTTTCCTTTCAGACCGTGACGGAGACGAGCAGCTTACAGAGGATGAGTTCTCAGACTTGCCTGCTGACGGGATGGGTCTGGATTTGAGAGAAGACAAGCACGAGACCGTGGGTGGAAGCGAAGACAGGCGACAGGAGTTTCGGCATCTGATAGACAAAAATAAAAATGGCAAGGCTGATAGAATAGAGCTTTTGGTGAGCAAGGAATACAATATTGGAAGATATTTGTAACGTTAAAAGATACTTAACTCCAACGACGATTGTTCAGATGTATATAGATCCAACGAATCCGAGGCATGCAATTCAAGAAGCTCAGCATTTGATTAATCTGTCGGACACGAATCTCGATGGGAAGCTGAACCTTCCAGAAATTCTGAGCAAAATGGACCTGTTCCTGGGCAGCAAGATGGTGGACACCGAGGGAAGCTTCCACGACGAGTTTTGATCGACTGAAAACAGATTTCGAAGGAGATGGAGGAGAGGATTAATAGAAAATGAAAGGCTGAAAGATCAACATTTCTATCGTATTTTGTAGAAAAGAACGGTACCCTTTTTCTAACCAAAATTGCTCACTATTTTCATACTATTTCAGTAAAGACCAAACTGAAATTATTAGTTGAATTCTGGTTTCCTCGAATCGCGTTTTAAAAAGGTCCACTAACACTCGAACAGACAATATTTGTTAGTAATATTATCTTTCTCGAGATTATCCTGTTAAGTCAGAAATCACTTATACAACCAGGTGAAAGTTTATTTTTTCATCCGACGAAGCTATACTGTTGTTTCTATGCTTCTAGCGTTAATTCTATTCTTGTGTTTATATCATAAACTTTATAATACACGTGCATTCGTTGAATTTAACATAAGGAATTGGTTGAGTCATAAAGTTGTTTGCAGAACAAAGTGTGAGATTTTCGCTGAAAGTGATATCGCCAAGTCGATAGAACTTCCAACGGACTTTGTAGAATATTTTTAAAACGCATCTGTGATAGTCTTCGCGACGTAGAATATTATTTCATTGCCTGCAACTGACCTAGAATTAAGCGAGTTTCTAATTTCTTATTTACAATTATCTAAGTATTTACAGCGTCACAATTTTTTCCCTCTTTACTACATTTAAACCTTGAAGATCAAATTCACGAATCCGTCCCATTAATGGATCATTACTATTGTTTATCAACTGTATCTTAAAAGAAGGTAATATAGCATTAGGGAATTCTTATGTCGCAGAAAAACAGTTTCGAGGACTTAATTTTTACACTTGAAAAGAATTTGCATGAGACGTACTTGTACATTTCTTAGAATATGCTCCTTGTTTACAAAAATTAACACAAACAGAAAATATTTTATCGAGATAAATCTATGTTCCTTTTAAAAAGCATTTGTACTTTACGACACATTTTTGTACCGTTCGCTGTCTCAATAAAACTTTTTACCAAGTACCATTAGTAGTTCTTAATTCATATATTCGAGTACTTTGAAAATTGTCCAAGTAACCAACACTTCGTCGTTAAAATTCTTAAGGTTTTATTAAACCCATTTCTTTCCATGGGAAGCGTGGAGGTAGATACACTGCAAACGCACGATGTCACGATTATTTATTTACATATTAAAAAAACGCACGTCTACAAAAATTATTCAAGCAACGACGCGTCCGCTAATTGGCCTTACGACTAATTACCCTGCGCTTTCGACACAGGTGACAGATAGGCGACGTTACAGCTTTCGAAAAATGACTCTCCCCCTGGGAGAATGATATTCGAATAATCGAGGATTCACTTATATTCAAGTATCCAAATACGAGAACAACAAAACTCTAGCAATGGGTTTTCAAAACTGGGGTCAAATCGCAGTACAGAGATACGAATAAACTTCGAAATAATGATACACGAAGTTTATTCGTAGGATTGGAATACTTGTACGATATAAAATTATTCGAATAGTCTCGCGAGGAGAGTGCGAGCCATTCAGGTCACCGATTCGATTGAAATTTTGCATCTTGGTAGATTTAAAATTCTGTTTACGAAAATGTAGTATTATACGCGCAGAGACTCGACACTTCTTTGGATATTTATGATTTGAATTTCCAAAAGTAGTTATCAAACATAAGATTACATATCGACGATAAGGTACCGAAGTAGCACGCCAGAAGGCGTTAGGGTTCAATTCTCCTCCGTAGGTACAGATTTTCTCACAACTTGATCGGTACAACGAAATGTCGATAATTTTTCATATAAATTCTAATCTCTACAATTCCATACACTTGCTTTAACCAAACAGAAACTTCATTAAATCTCCCAAAAAGTATCGACTTCTCCTACCCTTATAATAGTGAATTTTCATAAAAAAAAAAAAAAAAAAAAAAAAGAAACCCATTGCATCAGCATTTTCACACGGTTTTCCTGCAACTATCGCGGCTTTATCAACGGTGAACTTGAACGAGTCCTTCAACATGAGTGGTAATTGCCCGAATCTCGCGAGATAATCGTTGAACGATTCTGGTTCAGGGCCAGGAAAGCAGTTACCTCCGCAAACGACTCGGCGTTTCTCTCGACATCCTCGTCGCGAACGTTCTCAAACGGTACACAGCTCAACGTAGATACATTCTAAAATTTCAAGCGATAGAGACTCCTAACAAAGAACATCCTACACAAATAAAAGTGGGCGAATCGTCGATCGCTGCGATTCGAAGGCAAATTTCAACGCAGAGATTACCTTAAAAATTTCTTATTCGAATTTCTATTCAGTCGTTCCACCGATTTACGAACATTAAATTCGCATTCGAACTTGGAAGGTTTCCACTCGTTAACTTGCATTCAAAGTGTCGTTAACATGCATCCCTTGACTCGGTGTTCCGAAACTCGCCAACTCTCATCAATTCCCCCCCTTCCGTCCCTGATTTCCTCAACTCAAGGAAGCTTTGACTTGAATACCGCGCATCAGGCTGTAATTTCGCACTCAGGCTACCCTAATCACCCATAAACCCTCGCTCTCTCGACGGTCCATTGCACCGTTTGATGGGCTCCTTAAAATCGAACACGAGTCTCAACTACCTCAAGTACCTTGGTTGCCTCTGACGATGCAAAGAAGAGGAGGATTATTATTATTTAAAAATTAATAAAAAGTAAAACATTGTTTAGGTAGTTTTTTGTCAAGATATCAAGGACATCGTATCGTCAAAGGCAACCAAGATGTCCTAGGTGGTCGTCCCGGTAAAAGCAGCTAAAAAATTAGCAAATAGCTGAAGCAGGTCTAGCCTGAAGGCGAATATCATCGAGGTCCACGCAGTCTTTGGCTAAACACTGGCTCTTGAACTCCCTGGCTGATCTACCAATCCCTCCAGGTGCTTCTACATCGTCGTTTAAGCTCGCAGTCCAAAACACCTGGTCCTCCAACATTTTGGCTGGCGTCCAAGCTCTCCCAGATTCTTCTACGTCACACGATGACACTCGCAGCCCGATATCCCCAGCCCTTGAACGTCTGGGTCGGCGTCCAGGTCTTCCAAGTGAACTCTCATCCCGCGATGAAACGTTCGGTCTAAAACACTTGGCCCTTGCACGCTCTGATTACTATCAGTGTCATCCAGGAGACTTTAAGTCCGATACAGATCGTCTCCAGACCTTCTGGCTAACGTCCAGACTGACAGAATGACAGAACCGTCACTCAACAGTTTGTCCACCACCTGCCACGTTTCACAGTCTGCAGGTACTCGCTCCCATCAGCAGATCCTCGTTTCCTCGACCGAGGAATCTACCGACTCGCAACCATTCGAGACTGCCGTAGCCTGGAGCTGAATCATCGGCTCGGCCAGGTCAGTTTGACGGAGTCTCGAACCGAGCTCTCGATGCCTCGACTTCCTGGCTCGTCTCCAGGTGTTCCTCCAACTCCCTATGAAGCTCGCGGCGCAGGTCTTGGTAATTTCCGGGAGATCTCGCTGTTTCCGTCCAGCGCCAGAGGTACTCCATGGTCAGACAGCTGTTCTGGAACGCGAGAAAGCGATTATCCTCAAGCGAAATTGCAGGAGTGGGTGCAGGTTTCTTCGTAACGACAGGAAACGTTCCACTGATGTTGCATAATAAACATAAATATACACGCACACATATATATTTATGTTAGAACATATAGAATATATAGATATATATACACAGGGCGAGTAAGATTTGTATCTAAAATATGTTCTTCAGACAATTTCTATATTCATCGTTTCCAGTTGTTGAAAGTGAAAATAACAATGAAGATAATTAACATTGAACAATTTGGCGTCGCTTGGAGAATTATCTTTAATTTCCACACACACACACACACACACACACAACACACAGAGATCATACAAAACGTGAACACTAGCGATGCAAGCTGCCTGCGGTTCCATTTATCGACTTCTTCGAGGATCTGGCGAAACGCTGTGTCAGGGTTAAAGTTGCCCCATGCGTGGTGCTATTCGCGAGGGAGGGAGGTGCGCAGGGCGAGAGAGTTAGAGTGAAAGAGAGGAGGTAAGCGGAATAGAAGAACGTCGATGATTGAATCATCGGAGAAAGATTAAGGGTCGAGTTGCACCGAAGAAAAGAAATCGAAGGGCGATGGAGAGAATTTCTAACTTTAAAGAAACTCTAAATGATATCTGAAGAGTGTATTGGGGAAAGAAAAGAAGTCCGTGGTTCAATGAACGATAGGAGAATGGAGCGAATTAAAATACAGTACGATGAAGGGGGGGTTATTCATCTAAGGGTCAGTAAAATTATAATAACTTGTTGAAATTGGTGATCTGAGACACGTGGACCTCACTCACGGGGTAAATAATAATTCTGTAGTAGAGTTTGCGTCGTTTGGAAGACTTCTGGGGGGAATGAAAGCAACTTGTTGGAGGGCAGTACCCTTGCCAAGGAATGGTGGGGGTTTTAGAACAAGGGGAAACGATGCAGCAGCGCATGCATGGCTCGCGCGTGTCTCGTGTTTTTACCTACTGGTATGATCTTGCGAGGAGGATCGACCGTCGATGCTGGTAATGATCTAAATGCGGATTGGCGAGCTTTCCTCGATCATTACTCACTCGGCAGGTCGGTCCGGCGGTGGAGTGTTTCCACCTCGACAGCACAGTCTTATCCACCCACTGGATCTGATCTCTTCCTCCTCCATCTCGATCACTATAACCGTCGATAATCGTTAATCGATAATACCTTTAAAGATTAGGATATTTATCAAGCAAGATCCGTCCAACGTTTCTAAAAGTTGAGCACTTGAATTACATGATTCATACATTTCCATTGATCTAATTACGTTGGAATTGATTTACATAATTCACGCATCTCGACAGAAAGACCGAGTCACGTTTCAATCGAATGATGTAATTCGTACTCTTTGATTAATTCGATTACATTGTAATTATAGCGAGCATAGCTGAACGACTGCGCCCAGTCTCGATTAAAAGCATATTTGCTAAAGCACTCGAAACTTGTCACGCTTCGATTAATCTTAATCTTGTGCATACATTCCCCCAACCACCCGTCCAAGTTCGTTTCCACAATTTCGTGTAAAAGCTGGCGAGCACTCGGTGAAATTCAGCGCGTGAAATTATTTTTAAAACAAGGTCAGAAAACTATAGCGTCGGCTGAAGAGTCGTCGCTAAAAACTCGTCGTCAGGTACGCCGCGTTCAATCAAATTAACGAAAGCCAGAGCACTCCGGGGGCTCTTAAAGTCCGGAAAAGCGTTGGCTGAGATTCACTCGAGGCGAATCGATCTCATGCGCGATTTAGGGGCGAGAGAGAAGGATGCGTGGAAGCTTCGAAGGGAGCGACGAGAATGGAAATCGTGACTCGCTCGATCGTCGTCTCGTCCTATATAGTCCTTTCGCATGGAAATCTTGATAATTAGGCTGCGAACGTTCCTGAAACAGTGGGACTTTTAATATCGAGATACGTATTTTCTACTGAAACGTATGAATTATTTATTTGAATTGTAACGTAATCTATTGAAACGTATGAACAATGTAATTCACTCGCAACCAAATTAAAATACAAATCTTACTAAATTACCATCGTAATTGAAGTGCAGCAGTGTTACATAAATAGGACAACTGTGATCAAAGATAACGCCTAGACATGCCCGAGCAGTTTCGCGAAACCTACGACTTCGCCTCAACCCCGACGGGCGTCGTTAATGCTCATTGGCGCAATTTAAACAAAGTTCCACCGATTAATTTACGTTTCATGGCGTCGTGTTAGGATAATTGCACGTGTAGTCTGTCGGCAAATTACCAGACGCGTTTCAAGCGAAAGATAAACGTGCACCCGGTGCGTGGCGAGCCAACAATCCGGGACTCGGATACGGAAAGGCGATACGTCTAACTTGCATTGCTACGTGTTAGCGTCTATCAAACTTTGAGCGAGACCGCAGCTTTGCCAATAACGCACGAAACTACCTGGATAAACTAAACTTTCCTTGCGCTCGATATAACGTAAATTACCCAGCGATATACAGAGTATTCTTGTTTAATGTTTAATGTGTAATCGCAGCAAGACCATCAGCTTCTCCTTGACCAAGAATTTCACAAAAGTCATTAAACCTATCAATTAATTTTACCTGCATTCCTTCCACTAACATTTCAAATTAAATGGCTTTGGATTAATTCCTCTTAAATCAATTGTAAATCGTTAATTGAATAACTTTTAATTACATCTGTTTAAATTAATTATTTAATTTAAAAACTGTAATTGATTATAATTCAAAGCTTGCTACAAAGGGAACTTCTAGGTCTTTCGAACTGACCTGACGCGATACGTTGAGGTTGACAGCCACTGAAAGTCGATTGCCTCCTGGCCTGGAGGTCAGTTCCTCTCAGGGAAAGGTAGACGGAGATAGTTTTGTCCAGGGCGAGCCTCACCTGTGCAGAAAACAGTCATTTGTCAGTGGAAGAAAATAAATCTGGAGAAGTTGGATAATTTATGATTGAAATCCTAGGATCCACGAATATTCCTAATTATGTACGGTATGGTGGACCTTATTTTTCGGGCTCCTCCTTATTTTTCAAATATAATTTTGATGGTTTACAGTTTCACACAATGACGGCGATTTTGTTGCGACATTTTTGGAAGATATGTCAGTGATGAAAGCGTTACTTTCTACCATTTTGTACTTTAAACATTTATTACTTGTAATTGTTTTCTAATTTCGCCCATTTCTGAGTGGCATCATGTCTCACCTCGCCGTTTAGGAAGCAGTAAAGGGTCGCGATGAAGAGGCCCTGAAAGGACTGCAGAAAGTGCGTCGAGTAGGACCAAATCGCGAATTTCTTCACGTTGTGCAGGGGTGCCTCGATCATAAAGAGCACGTTGGTGATGCCCAGCAATGGCAGAAGCACCACGGCAGCTCTCACTGCCTTTCTACAAAAGAATATACGTTCCTATACGACTCTAATCCGCCTTAGAGTTAGATATTCAAAATTTTTAATCGACTCACACAACTTGCTCTACCTCACTGGTGTGACTCTGTCGCAGCTTCACCACGAGCACCCTCACGATATTCAGCAGGAACAGAAAATTGAACTGGAGGATTGAAATCAATGTATAGACTATTGCAAATCTCGGCAAATTTTACTTTAACGATACGTTTACGCAGATCTCTTATACGCCTATTTATCTGACTTTTTACGTTATAACGTCCTTACCAATATCACCGCGTACCTGGGACCCTCGAGGATCCAAAAGTAGGAAGACAAATTGTATCCCGACCAGCATCTGGAAAATCTAACATTCGTTTTGCTTCATTACAATGTAATTAAGTCTATCCAAGAATAAGAATTATATCATTCAATTGCAACGTGACTCAATCTATCTAGTGAAATGTGTGAATTATGTAAATCAAGTCCAACGTAATTACATCGGTTGAGGAGCATGACTTGTGTAATTTAATTGAAGACCAAGACTGAATCAATCGAAATGTACGAATTACTTCATTTAAGAGACTATGATCAAAATACATGATCGCGTTAAATCTCCTCAAAGGTGCAACCACCAATTTACGCCATTAGATTCCTGGACTTCTATAGTAAATTCCTTCTAACGTCCCAGGTCTGAGTGCCGGCCTACCTGGACTTCGGGTGGTAATAGAACGCCGTGACGACGGCCCAGGCGAGAGTCATCAGAACGGGGCATCCCCATCCAACGAATCTGTACATTCGGTAGTAGGACGTCTCTTGGAATACCGTGACTGCGACAAACAAATCCATAGAACCAGATGAAAAAAGGGAGAAGACGTGTCTTTAATTCTGGACGGAGGGATTCAGGAATGTTTCATCAAACTCGCTAGGTTTTCACGGTACGCGACGGCTGTGTTGGGTGAAAAATGGGACGGTTGCTGGGAGCTGAGAAATGTTTAATTTTCGCATACTTAAACGTGCTCACGGTTAGAACGCTCGACAGCTGGACGAGCTACAGCCACTGAATTTTCCCTGCGACTTCGCTTTCATGTATTAAAAAATAGTTTCCTTTTCCTTTTTTACAACAAGAGTGTAGCCGTATATTCCCTGACGCCGTTCTAAAGCAAATAGTGGAGATAAAAATAAATAGTCGTTCGAGAGATACGTAAATGTATCGCTTTTTAATTTATATCCTCGCGCTGGTCGATGATAAATTTACTTGGACCAATGTTTCACTTCTCCTGTAAAACATGGTTTCGCCAAGAGACTCACCAGTGACCATATTGTGCAGGAACAGACCCTCTATGAACATCCACATGAACATGGCGGTCTTTGCGTACTCCAGCAGAGCGTAGCTAGCCTCGCATAGAACGGGCTGTAACAGAAATAAGCCCATGCCATGCTTTTCTAACAATTCCTAATATAAATGAATAAATAATTATTATAAGCGCTTACGGTGTTCCCAATGCCTCGTTGAATGCCATACGTCTTTCTCCTGAGGATCTCTATGTCGATGTACACAGTCAAGCGTATAAGAACCTGGACAACCATGGCGACAAACAGGTTCTTGTGGATTCTGGTTCTGGTGTTTCTTAGGGACCTATGGCATACGACGAACAAGTGATTTCAATTGCACTGATTAAAGAAATACAGTAGGACCTCGTTAAAAGGGAAGCGAATCTACATCCTCATACATTTTCATTCGTCGAAATCCGTTCAGAAATCACGAGTTATTAAAAAAGGAATTCACTTTGCGAGTTCGCAGTCTCGCGTCGGAGATAATAAAACAATTACTTTCACGGAGAGGAAACGGACGTTACGCATTCTGAACGCTTTGACATCGTTAGTGTTTCCATTCCAGTAATGTTACGTCTTAGGAAAAGCTTAACCCAGTTTCGCGAAACAAACACACTCTCCCATCTTTCGACGGTGAATCGTTGCCATACACAAAGTTGAGTTCTTTTGTTCATTAATGGAACACGGTAGACGGAGGAATAAATAAATATACCCTGAATGGAGAGTCGAATGGGAACGCGCTGCGCTTCGCTCAAAAGTATACTAACAATTAATTTCTACGACGGATATCTGTTCGAGTTTGCCATGATTCGATGGTACACGTAGTTTCACGCCGATTTACATTATACAGTTAATAAAAGAAAACAAACACTTGCCGTGAACTTAAATATAGTTTAGTTTTAGTTTTAGTTTGAATTTCGATCTGGATTAGGTCTGGGTAGGTTTATGTAGGTCTGGGTAGGTTTATGTAGGTCTGGATTAGGTCTTGGTCTCCCAACTTGGCCACGTGAGGTCACAGTAAGCGAAACAATTTTGTATTTACGGAGCAATGACTCGTTACTCTTGAAATTAGTTCTTCAGGAGGAAATAGATTGTGTGGGAGGAAGGAAGTTGGCAGTTTCTTCGGGAAATAATGAACTTCCCACCTGAATCGACAGAATATAGCGAGCGAGGCGAGGAGTGCTACCAAGGAAATGCTTAAACCGACAAACTCCAGTGTTCGAGTCCTCTCGGCTATGTCCATCTTCATCTGAAATGAAAAGACAGACGAAGGTAATAATCAAAGACGATACAAGGGCGTGGTCTTGGTTAAACTGCATTAATTAATACTGTCTAGTTTAAAACAATTTTGACTTTTTTAATTTCAAATACACCCAGTAGTCAAAATTTGTCGAATACTCTCTTAAAAGAGCTTTAACAAACAGTGACCTGTCCCCTTAATTTGAATGACAGGACGATAAGTGGCCTTCAAACTGCAATAAACGGTACAGAGGGGCTGATAATGGTTCAGTTGGACAGTTTCCAGAGTTGTATTAAATAGATATTCGCCATTTAAGCTTTCATCCAGAAAAAGAGCAGGCCGGAGGCCTTTCTTCCGGCTGGGCTCATCGATCTCTTTCACAAGTTAATTTCTTCCCGTTCCTGTTATCCGCCTGGAATCGATTTGGCCCACTTTTATGCCACTCGAAACTTTAAGCAGCCATAATCGCGTGTCATGTATACGGGGTGTCCCGTTTTAATTGTTATAATTACGCGTGAGAATGTTTATGCATGGAAATATGGAGAAATCCATGCGAATGCGCGCAAATTAAATACAACAAACGTACATATTATACAGCTTAAAATATAAAAACAATTCATTTAACGTACAATTTCTTTTTCTGCATGTATACAAACATTAAACTGCATAAGTATCCGCAGTTATTGTTCTCGAATATCTAAATTACTAACAACGCTGAAGAATGTTCCGTGCACGAGTTGAATGGTCCCCAAGGTGACATAATTCATCCATTATTCAGATAGAATTTTTCCTCATCTTCTTCTGGATACAGTCTTTGGAATAACGAAAAAGAAGCGACGAGGAGTTCATTTATATTCCGCCAGTCTCGAGGTTCGAGTGATACTCACGTTACCCTCGATGGTGTTTGTGTAAACTTTCCCGTGCAACCGAAGCATTTCCGGTGTCAAGCAGGTCGTGTAGTTTGCCCAGCCGTGGGGCGAGTCCTCGTTGCTGGTGCCGTTCTGGCCCTCCCAGCGACCGTTGTAACCACATTTCTTCTCCACGGATTCTTAAACAAACAATGCACGCTGTTATGTAAAGCTTGCAGTACCAACGCCCTTCGTTATACAACAATTGCTGCTGAGATCACCAATTCACTTGGGAACTCTGCATATTGGTAGATTTGGTGATTCCAGTTAAGAAGATATAGTTGAATAGGATTTTATAAACATCTCCGTTACATTTCAATGTAATATTACAACTTATCTTCTTAATATCTAATATCCTAATAATATAATATCCTCTTAATAATATCTTCTTTCTTTCTTTCTTTCTTTTTAATAAGTAATAGACGCAAGTTGGCCAGGTGTATGCAACTGAAAAATTGATTCTCGAAATTACAACTCACGGTGGCAAGACTAACTGCAAAGTTAACCGAATTGATATTCTCTTTGAAATAGTTTCGTGACTGGCAACCAGTCACTACCTACGTTATAATGGAACCGCTGAACTTTGAGTAAACAACTGGAAGCCAGGAGCTCCAAAGGGTTTGTCGAAAACCGAGAACCACTAGGAGATTGAATTCAAGTTGCATTTGTTCTAACCGCTAATTCTTCTCTTAATATTAAATTTTGATTCCTCTATCAAACGTTTCTGCTTCGTTTACAAGAACCTTTGCCCTGAGTACTCCAAATCCTTCAAACAAATTTTTATATAAATTTAAAGCTCTACAAATTTCCTTAACGTAGAATAAAAATTGCGTTGAAAATTTTAAATTGTAGTATTTTATCTTTTTTACTTTGTGTAATTATTCGTTTGTAATTGCGGAACTGTGTTGAAATGAACTAGAACACGTTTGTGTATTCCAGTGGACACCGATATCGAACCAGAGAATATTACCATAAAATCCATTAACAAAGTAAACGGGAATTAATGAATTCGTCCGATATAAATTTCCATTTTCTGTCACTGAAACGTGAATCGATGCTTCAGTTATGCTACAGCGATTTCTCCTCCTTTAATCGCGACCTTCCGCAAATTGCTTACTTTTACGACCAATAAAAACGTTTTAGAATAATTAGACCGCGGATTTTCTGCATTGACGATGTACAATAATGTAGAAATAACGCATAAAGCATATATGCAATGCTCTTTCGCACAAGTGCACGCACATTTACAATGTGTTTATTATATTAGTTTATATAACAAATAGAACCCACAGACCAATAATAATAATTAAAAGAAATTCATGTCTTCAACGTTAAATGTGTTTCACCTATGCTCATTTAATAATTGAATAAATTGTGGCAGCTTTGACGTTGAAGCTGATATGAAAGTAGTTGGAAACTACAAGTTCGCGACGTTCGTTTCCAATTTAAAAAAAAAAAAGGACCACACGTTTAATACAAGCTAGACCTGTTTTAAATTTCCTTGAAAATCCACTTTGATAGTTTCAAAGTAATAACGAGCCGATGGTACTCGCCGGAAGCTGCGAGGCTTCCAACTAACAATGGGACTCGCGGTGTTTCGAAAAGAATTTTCATCTCCACGTTATCAAAAAATCCGAATAAAGGACGACCATGAATACACCACGGAAGAAGTCTCAAAGAGGAGCCTATTTATCCAGCTTGTTGCTTAAAGGCTTTCTTAACGGGCCAATCTGGTCATTTCAGATAATAAAAATGATAGAAGAGTCATCCAGAAAATTGGAATCCTTTTATTCTCCTCAAAAGATCCTTAGACGAGTTAAATAAAATGGAGAGAATTAATTTCTAATTTCAATTCACGATTAAATTAAAAATCACTGTAGAGTGTACCATTTTCTCCAAGTGTCACTTGAAATTTGACCATCTTCGATATTAAAAAAGAATAGAATTTGGAAAATAGTAACTTTTTAATGATTCGACCAACTTCAAAATGCGAAAAATATTCACGAACTCCTGATAAATCTTTTCGTGGTGCTTTATCGAACAGGATGGCTTATCGTTAAGCGTCCTACGATTTTTCATACTTATTCCGGGGAGGTCGTCACATCTCGAAACGAGTGCGAGGAATGCGCATGAATATTGGATAACTTGTTTTACAAATTGGCTGCGTTATTATTCCTGGCGAAGCGCGAATATAGAGCCAGGTTTTTCATACGTTAGGCGCGACTTATGGGTTCCATTAAAGCTCGAGAATTCCAAGCACGCGGCAATGCAGTCCGTTCTCCTGTCTTCGTCTGAAACCTGCACCTTTAAGGTATTCGGGGGAGCCAAGGACGGATGAAGAACCGAGCTATTGATCTGATTCTGCGAGTGGCTAATCGTAATTGCTCGACGTTATTCTACTCATGGAATGTTGTAAATCAGAAGCCAGAAGAAAGTTTGAGAGGTGTGGGGTTGAGACAAGTCCAAATTCAAGTCCAGAAACGTCATTCGATGATGAGAAAGCGTACCAAGTTTCCATCAAGTCTGCACCTTATCTTGAGAAAGGCTAAACCTATGAGAATGAGAACAATGTTTACTTGGTACTGAAACGTGCTACAAGTCTCCACTATTCGAACCGAAAGGGCCAAGGGACTCTCTATGTTGGATAATTCTTTTTCCAAGCTGCGAGGAATCGAGCCTGAGTCCTCTGGATTATGAGTCAAGCGCACTTCCCACTGGACCGTCGCTGCACAGTATCGGTCATGTTCTTATTTCGGCTCCTTATGGTATGGAACCTGTTCTTAAAACCTTGGAATGGATGGAATGGACCTTGGATGGATCTATAGAAACTATATGCAACATTACTATGTTTGTATTATATTGTACAATATAATATAAATGTATATTAAACTGTGCAATACCTTCCAAGAGAATCTGGGCACGATATTTTTGCCCTTACCTCGAAATTCTAATTGCTCCAACCCTCTGCAATTAACTGCGATTTCGAAAATAATTGCTGGTAGGAAGTAGATTCAACTTCAGGATAATGGTACAGCCTGGCGAGCATTTAAGTATCTTTATTAAACGTTTCGAGTAAAAGTAAAACCCCTCGTTAAAAGTAAACTAAAAAGTTCAACGAAATTGTTCAAACTTGACTCTTTACCGACCGGTAGCTTATTAATCGTCTCTTCTTCGTGGAAAGCAATACTTTCTTACTTATTACTGAGATAGTACAATTCTATGCTCTTCAATGTATGCTATTATGCGAATTCTGAAATATTATATAAATGTAACTTATAAAATGATTCTAATAGACAAAATAAATTTTGTATGATACTAATGTTACGATAATAAACAATATTATTAAACTTAAGTACATATACGTCGAAAAATATGACTAACAGAAATATTCAGATTATTCTAATTGATAGTGAGTGATAATTGATAGTATCATTCGAGTATTTTACCATAGAGCACACAGCAGGAGAAAATTTCCCCTCCCAGTGATCGAAACTTTCTCGTAAAAAAGAAAGAGGTACAAACTTGGAGAACATCCTTGGGGAGAGATATTGGAAGACGTCAAACTTTCTCAAGCGCCATAGATCGGCTGTTCGCGTCTCGCTTTAATCGAACGTGGCTGCAGTTCGATTTCAGGGAAACAGAAACAAGAACAGCGACTAACAACTCCGAAATAGCGACAACTTTAAGATAACCCTACAATTAAATGCAGCGTTCAAGTTAACGTGGAGTCAAATAAGAAAAGGACACGACTGGTCGAGTATGGGAATGGTCCAGTGGGACCTCGACTCGACGGACTCAAGAATGTCGAAAGAAGCATTCTGAGAGATAAACAGGCAAACGTCTCGGGAAATCTCGTGGAAATGAACCGCGAAGCTTTGAAGAGGTGAAACACAAAAGTGCTACAAATAGAATAGGGTCCCTATTATCAGTTCAAAGACGACTTGGACAGCCACGAGAGCATGTCCAGAGGCACTCGACGGAATGAATGCGTCTTAGGAAATCTCTCGCTAATTTCCAGCCAGCGATTCAGAACGTGGAACGTGTACCGCGAGACTGAAGAGGGAAAAAAGACGGCTCGAGAGAGCCAGGGAGTTTTACCGCGCTGTTAGCACTGGGTAACATGTCGGGGCGTCATCGAGTGCAATCAAAATGCGGAGAAGTGGGTCGAGTGATGCGCCAACACCGACGCAACCCTATCCCCCCAGCATTGCCGAATCGCGGGTTCTCATTCGCTCTGTCTCTCTGGTAGCAGTTATTGTCGTCGTGGAAACGGAAGTGCATCCCCCGAAGGCCGGAGGGCAAGTTCAAGTAAGCTGCATGTGCATGCGAATCCCGGTTGCGAATCGATGTGTCGGGCCTCGAAAACATTAAAGTGGAGCGACTCGAAATCCCCGACCCGAGTCGAGCTCGTGTCTTTCGGGACTCGTTCCCATTTCTAGCGTGTCTTGACGGATGCTATTAACATCCTGGGGCAAAAGCTGGATGCAAACTGGACGGTAATGCTTCTTTCGTGCAGGATAGTGGACTGCTGGAAAACAAAAATTTTCATGATTTTTCTGATTCTTGACAGTCTCGCGACTGTTGTGCTTCTTTTGATTGCAGTGAACGTTGTACATACCTCGCTCTGACCATCACTGTGCGTCTTAGCATCCTTGGTGCCTGGCAGCGAAGAAAATCTATTTCTTGAAGAAAGAAACTACCCCCTACAAACACCAAACTGTTTTGATTCTTGTAATTTCAGTGGGCATTGTACTTCGCTCTGTCGACCACCTGTAGTGATCAATTGAAAACTATTTCCTGCCCTCTCAGGGAAAAGAAACTACCTCCTCTAAACCACTGAACTACATAAAACCTCTCAACTACTCCCAAGCAGAGACCGCGACACGAAACGAAATAACGAAATAGTCTCAAACTATTTACTGTCTGGTTATTCGGACGTACATAAATAACCGCGTAAATTCGTAATCAAACGTTTCTAAAATCCCCCTTCTTCCCTGGTTCGCGCTGCGCGAAATTTGCATCCAGGTCGCGACAGCGAGGGAAACGAGGCTGAATCCAATACACCACCGACGACGGCCACATCTGGCTCTACGTTAATCCGTGATATGCAAATTTTCTTTCCAGCTTCCCCTCCGGGCGTAACGGAATCGTATTAGCGTAGCGAACTCAACAGGCGAGAAACTCGTTGCTAATGCATCTTCATGGTTATTTGTCCGACGTTAAAGGAAACATTCTCGCGATGAACGTATTTTTGGAACAGCGCGAGTATTTACAGGCTACGAAGCCACGACTTCGAATCTCGTTAAAAATTGCCGTTGCGCCCGAACAACTTCGCCGAACGATTCCATGATTTATTAACGGGGAGGAATGTTCCTCCATGAGAGGCTCGCTTTGCATGACAAAAGACGGAATTCCCACGAACTTCCCCTCAAGAAGTTTCGATGAAAATTCTACGCGAAATCTCCAGTCGTCCTGAATCGATCATAACTGGATGTTTATGCATTTATGGTGAGTGATAGTGTTTAGAAATACATGAGAATGTGCGTTACGCTGGTGCTTATTTTAACGATTTCTTGAACGCTATTCCTGCACTATTCTTGAAATATAATTACTGCAAAGCATTACTGCTTTTCGGAGCTAGTTTTGGCTAACAGGTAAAGTTGGAAACTTTCATTGGAAAATACGTGGGATTCTTTCCATCGGTTACGTTCGATTGTACAACTCCCGTAAACATTCATGGAAAGGTCTGAAATTTGGCAGAGTTCTCCCTAATAACAATAGGAAGAAGCCCTGTTAATTTCGAATTTTTATCTCAACTATTGCCTCGTATGTCAGCCCAGTCAGCACGAAGCACATCACATACGGAGCACATCACATACGAAGCTACTTTTCTAATAAAAATATTTTCGCGAAATACGGACCACCCCGGCGCATAAATGCCGTGATGTTAACAAATGTAAAACGAATCGTCGCTGTGAAAAGTTGAACGAACATGATTGATAAGCGGACAGTCGCGCGGAGACCGATTGTATTATTTTAAAAAATTTATTCTCATTCGGTTAAAAGTGACGTACGAAGTCGGACCGCGTTCCCTCGTGCTACGCTGGCATTTCAATGGACGGGGAAATTCGATACGGCCGCTTTTCAACCCGGCCGAACCGAAGAAACGGTTTACAGAAGGAATTACAAGTCGCAGAAATAAACGTGGAGGTTTCCCTTCGAAACGTCGTCGCATTTCCATCCGATAGAAAAATGATTTCGAGAGTAGATTCGTAGCGGTGGCTCAAAGGGAAGCCATTTTTGCGGTTCCTGTATCTTCATATTTGCGCGGTTAAGGAATCGAAACGAAACCTCGCGACTTTCAACCTCTTTCCTCGTAACAATAGTCGGCGGAAGAAATGCTCGAGTATTTTGTTGTTTTCCTCGTCTGCGCGGAAACGTTTCGACCAGCTACTTATGCACGACCGCTCGACAAGCTCCGTCTAGAATTAAAGAGGCGTGTTTGATGAGCCAGAAGTGGGCGCTTTCTTTTAACGACACTTTTACCCAGTTTAATCAAATTAATAACTACATCTTGCACAGTTCCGCGACTTTCCAGGCTCGAGGTATTCCCTGTAACCTTTCCTCTCAAAGATAGCCGAGGAATCGACGAACGACACGGTTCTCTCGACTAAACAAGAATAAAAGCTTCCAATGGCTGCGTTAGCAACGCCTATAATCATCGAGAACTTATCAGAGGCGCGGGCGTAGCAGAGGAATGCCTTGATGAATGCCAATGGCGACCTTTAACATTTCTCACGCCTCATTAGCAGACCTAATAATTATAGCAGGATATCTCCCGCGGCTAACGAGCCTGGATTCCATGTGTTAACGAATCATTTATCAAGCTCGGTTGTGTAAACGATTGGCTCCTATCAAGCTTCGTTGTGTACCCTTCGTTGAGTGATTTTTCTCGACACGGCATAACCGTTACATAAACTCTGGAACAACAATATATGATAGTTACTCTCAATTCGTCATTTCATTGTCTATGGTAATACGAATGCCCATAAATATTTCATAGTCTACAGATAGTATCAAGGAACGTTAGCGTTTCTATGAACAAAGAATTTCAGGCTTGACACTAACGATCCTAGTACAATATTCGATGAAATATAATAAAGAATAAAATAGCGTCGATTCGAGCGATTCGATTAACGATCCTAGTGATAATCTTCCGACGACTCCCAAACAAGAACACGATATCTGGCCAACCCTTGACGATATATCCTCGGTAAATAAACCAGGATTCCAATTATCCATCGACAGTCGCCTAGACTGGGTAACAAGCAATTTAAATGTGCATTCATCAATCGGCGTAGATCGACTTACTGGTGGTGTCGAATCCGTCCTCGAAAGGGCATCTCTGCTTGATTGTAGTGGAGGCTTTGGTCGGCGGCCAGCAGAGCAGCGAGTCCCACGCTGGCTCGCACCACAGCTCTGCAAAAAGGAAAGAGGAAACGTGAGGCTTATTACTGTCGATGCGGTTCCGTGCAATTTCAATTCGTCGGGAAACTCGAGACTGGACGCAACGCGAATTCCTTCTGCGCTCGACTATGCGAGGACTCTTTTTAAGTAGGTACCGAGCCTCTCCGGGCTTGAGAATTCATCTCTCCCGGTGGAGTATTAAATTATTAATGTATTTAACATTTTTATACGAAATTTCAGTGCGAAGATATGTAAATAGTTCTCAAGTTATTACTGTTGGTATCAGACTATACTATTAACGCTAATTAAGCGTGAGAGTTTAAGGGGATGCGATAGTATTTCTCTAGTAAATTTCGTTTCGTATTAAAATAAATAGTTTCTATGTTAAATGTAAAATGTCCAGACACCAGAAGAAACCGATATTTCCTACTTGTACGTCCTACTTTGTGTACACACGATATGTCAACGTAGCTCTCCATCAAGCAATCCCCATTTCCCTAGGAGGATTGTTTCCTTCGGATTTTATTCAATCTTCTTCGCAAAGACTGCAAATCGAGTCGCGAGTAGTGCGTCTTATCCCCGTATTCTCGACGGGTTCGCCAGAAACTGCGAAACACGATTTTAGCTCCGAATCCGAGACCTGTCCCCATAGATTCATACCCGAGGTAAGATTGTTGTCTTGTTTTCCATGCATTTGGAAGCAACGCTTCTTCGCGATCGTTCTTGTTTACCATCAAAAATAATTCAATGCTGTATTCAATTTTTGTGATCGATTCTCCGTTTTCTATTTGTCATTATATATATTTAAAAAAAACTCGTGAGAGACGAGCTGTAACAGTGAAAGTTTTATATCGAGTGACAAAACTTCGAGCTTGGCTGTTTCTTATCAAACTAGATCTATGGGTAGATACGTTAGTATTCATTGGTTCATTATGGAGATCTGTGTTTCAGTTACGCTGCATTTCAATCGTTTGTAAGTAAATTAGACTCGTGATTGTAGTGATCAATAATTGATTAATTCGATTGCGACGTAACTAAAGTAATCGATGAGCATTACTTAGGTAATTTGTAATTTCTTATCTAAACTGAATCAATCGAAGAGCATGACTGACGCAATTCAACTGCTTCCCGTTGCAAATACAATGCAATTAACTGAACCTACGATGCGATCCAATTAGCACAGCTGTGTTACTTCCTTCGATTATCACTTCCTATTTCTCGAGCGCCTCTCCATTTTTCAAGCGTTCGATTCCCCAGCTAGTCACAGCGACCAGAAATAACATTCGAAAATGTTCCACAGAGAGGAGCGACTCACCATCCTCTGGTGGAGCAAAATTCTTGTATCTCGCGCTGCAGAAGTCCCGAGTGTTGTTGCCAATGGCATTAGGCGCGTCCATGTTTCCTCTAAATGTCCATCTTCGTGTCCCTTTGACTGCATCCCGACTCTACGCCCCTGTTCCCCATGATATCCGTCCTCCAACACTCTCGGTGCCAGACATTCTCGCGACGATACTTCTCAAGCTAAGATTTTCTTATACAATTGCAAGCTATACGATCCAACAGTGATATCAGCTTCGCGAATCCTATCCAGACTTGCGCTCTTCAACGTCTGGTCTCCAAAATTAATTTTCTAATCCCTCGGTGAAAATTCCTGTCGTCCAACGCGTCGAATCAATTTCCCTTCGCGTCTCGGACCTCCCAACAAACGCGACCCAGCCTTCTCCGCGCTCCTGCCTCATCTCTCGGCCTTTTCTCGCCTCTGGCCAGCTTCTACAAAAGGAAACAGTCGTAGTTTGTCTTTCCAATCGTACTTCCCACCCTCAACCCTTGCCCTTTGCCAACGGCTGTTGATCTTTTTATCTCGTCCTCCTACCAATGAAACAGAGCAAAAGGAACCCCTTTCGACTCGCTGCTCTCTTGCAACTCTTCGGAGCCCTTTGAAATTTTATTCCGGGTCACTTCGACCACTGTCGCCATGGCCAGACGAACGTCAACGTTGCTCTCCACGTCGTTAGTCGGTGCTCTCTCGCTGGCCATCGAAGGGCTCCTCTGTCATTCAAACGGGTACAATATTATTTCACGGGTGATCGGTGCAGAATCCTGTTCATTGTCGTGAATATATTGATAGGTAGTTTTACCATGCGTTATTTATCAACGGACTGCCGGTAGAGTGCGTGGGAATCGAATTGGTTTCTTGTATCGTATAGTTCCTCCTCTACGTAGTTCTCCTCATCTTTGTATTGTATTCTTCTTCTTCTGTCGTCAAGTTCCTCTTCTACGTAGTTCTCCTCATCTTTATATATTGTATTCTTCTTCTTCTGTCGTCAAGTTCCTCTTCTACGTAGTTCTCCTCATCTTTATATATTGTATTCTTCTTCTTCTGTCGTCAAGTTCCTCTTCCACGTAGTCTTCCTTATCCGGGAACAACTTCCACCTGTAACAGAAAAATAAACATTACTTTCTTGTTTCTTATTTAACGTTAAAACGAATTTCCAGAGTCTTTACATTCGCCTGTGCACGAAAATATTGTGTTTGTTTCGTTCCGGGGCCAACCGAGACCTCGCAGGAATCGAAATTTTTATGAGCAAACTTTCCCTGCCTGATACAGTTGCAGACAGCCATATACAAAGTCCCAATGGGCTTGGAAACTTGTTTTCCGCGGGTCAGCGAGAACTTATTCGCGAGCATTCTCTTCGCTCGCGTAAGAGAGCGTGACATTTGAAAGCATATCATGGTAGAACGTTGTTTTCTTTCTTCCCTTGAATAATTGTGAACCAAGTATTTGTCGAGTCTACTCCGTACCTTTGCTTCACCTGCAACTAAATTATATTTGGTACAAGAAACTGCTGCGTGAATTTTTGATCGATTCAATTTTTGCTGGAAGGCTTGGAAATTGAATGAAATTCTCGAGGGGGCAAACGGGTGAACGCGATCTCGTCGGAATCGCGAATCAAACTCTATTCAGGCAACAAGAAACGAGGCAGAAATGCGCGGAGGTGCAACCATACTTTCTGGCAACGATCCAGAAAGCCCCGGCGATATTTTCTTTTTTTCCCGGCTTTCCCCCCTCGAGGCTGCTGCTTGTCGGTCACGGATTTCGGCTTTCTCGCTGGTACTCCCCTCCGTTTTTCCCCCCCTCTCTGCCAGTACTTTTTTTTTTTTACCAGACCTCGCGTAATTGCACCGTAGAAAACGGTCCGTCGAAATCCCTGGGGAATTTGGAAGGCTGAATCGGGCTCTGGGAAAACACGATTCTACGGCGTTGTTGCTCGAAATTGAGAGGGGAGGGGGGAAAGGATTTAGAATTTAAACGAGATTAAACTCGCTCCTAATTTCTTTAGATCGAGAGAGCCAGTCAATATAGCGTCGTTCGCAATTTTAAACGAGACGCGAGAGAATGCTTTTCGTGCAATTAGGTAATGGTTTTTTAAAGAGTACGAGAGAAAGGACACCTCGGGGATCTTCTATGATCGATGTTGATTAATTACGTTAATAATGGTCGTGATAAAAAACCAACCACCCACGCGAGGAATCGAACCCTGGCCTACGGCGTGCGAGCACGATACGCTAACGCTGAGCTACGATCATTACTGGAAACTAAGTATACATATAAAGTATATTGTACATTGCATTTATGATATATGGTAACAAATATAATGAATGCATGGTAAATAGTACCAAAATGTGCACTTGCGTAAAGCGAAATAATAATATTATCGTATCAATTGTAGAATATATTCAACACATATTATGTGTATTTATATAGATATGGGCTGCATCCCACAGTTTACTTGGAGAGGTTCCTCAATGTTCTCAATCTTCATTCCCATTCTTCCAAGCATTATATTTACGATTCTTTTCATTCTGGATGAGCCTTATTGTTCTAGTCTCGATGAGACACGTATAGTAACGAGAATAATGACACGGGTACTCGAGAATAATGGATATAGAGAAATCGTTCTCCCTTTGTGTGACAACACGAGTGCATTTATCCAATGGAATTGCTATCGCGAAAATATAGAAAATATATGCTTTTTGTAAGTGCAATGGTACGTGTGCGCTACTGTTTTAATCTAAGGATGTATAGGAGGTGCAGTCAGAGACAAACGTACATGAAATTCGAATTAATCGAACATCTTTGTAATTACGACATTTAAACGAACAAAAAAATTATAGTTGTAAGCTTATTTTTAATGGCAAGTTTCGAACTTATCACTTGTGAACAGCTGACTATTTTAACACATCTCCCAAACATCCTTAAAGTAAAGTAAAGTGCTAAACAAACTATTAATTCACGAGATATTTTAACAAATCGTCTTTCCCAATGCCCTGAGCTATCGTAACATCCTACACCAAGTGTTTACCACAAGGATCTAGTCTATCAAAGACGTACGAATCGTTTAACGAGATATTATAAGCTCCAATCAAGGACGGTGGGGTGCAATCGAACGAACTGTCCCATCAGCGTAAAAGGAAAGAAATCTGCGCTCGTTTCGAAGCAGAGAAAACTTTCCTTGATTAATGCGAGCATTCCCACCGAAATTCCTGAAAGGATAGCTCGATCCGCGGACGGTTTCGGTTGCGTTTCGTGCCAAAGTTTCGCGGTGAAATAGGACGATCGATTGCATTCGTCGTTGGTCCAGACGGACAAGGACAGGCCTTTTTTCGTATATTACAATATCAGGGCTATGTAACCGATTTCGAAAAGCAGGAGGTTTCTCAATTCGCCATGTATACTTTTATTTTTATTTGGATGTTCGTCCATAACACCGACATGGCTTGACCAATCGGAGTGCAACCACTTGCATCTTGCAGAGTATGTCTTCTAGCTGGCGAGTAATAACGCAGTTTGAATAGAAATTATCTCATACCTTTTAGTGCAGTTTTAATGTTTTTCGAAGTCGGTTACATTTTTTTTCCAAAAGTTAATTTATAGTTCTCCTAGATTTATAGTCATCGGTTCAATTATTTATTCCCATTTCCGCACTAGTCATTTCAGAACCCCTTAAAGACCTAACTATCCCTTGTTTCCTGACATTATGTAATTTTATTGGTCTATTTATTGTCTTCTGCTGGCTTCTACTTGTCCTTCTTCTTCTTCTTCTTCTTCTTCTTCTTCTTCTTTTTCTTCTCCGTTGGCTTCGATTAGCTCTTTTACTTCTGTTGCATGGCAATCACTCCGATTGGTTTTCGTGCTGTCCACCATTCCACGGATCCACTTTAACTCTTGAACTCTAGTAAAACATGCAAGCATCCCACGTAATTACGTTAAATTCTCCTACAAATATACAACTGTGAGTTATTTTTTGTTCTTACCGATTTGTATAATTGCGTCTCGCGGACGAACAGGGGAAATTTTCATTCGACGAATGTCGTAGACGTCAACCGTCGTCTTAATCCCTTTCAGAGGGAATCTGTGCAGAGTAAACCCGTACCTTCGAGGGTAACTCGTTAAAAGTTCTCAGGCGCGTATCCGTCGGGTTAAAGCCGCCCAAAGGCCACTCGGAATGCTTAAAGGCTTGTCCCCGTTTTACGTGAACCCAGAATTACAGTCGGCCGAAAAACTCTTCGTACAATGTACTTTGAATATTTTAATAGTGAATTACGTCGTTCGCAAGGGGGCTTCCGTAAAAATTCCGAGATCGAGAGATCATGATACGAACATGATACGAACATGATACGAACTCTCATAACAGATTCTGCGCGACAATTACTGCATACCATGTTAAAAATATTATACAAAAGCTTCGCAAGCGTTTCTGTGAGCTTTTCTGCCAAACGATCGCAGTTTCATATAGAAATGTATTTTGAGAAAAGTTGGCGCGCTAGGAAACAAATATAATTCTATTTTTAACAGGACAATTGTCTCGGAAAAATTAATTGTAAAAATATTACTGTTTACAAGTCATTAGAAATCGTCGTTACAATCCAACCATCGGAACATCTTTTGGAATAATAATAATTCCGCGAAATTCATTCCTCTCCAATATTAATGTACCTGTTAAACTAGCTTCTCTCGAGTCGATAGAATTTTATAACAATTCCTCTGTTGCATTGAACAGTGGCCTTATTACAGAAATATTATTCGTAACAAAACTGGAGGTCTGTTTAATTTTTTTAATTTCACATTTCAAAGCCTCAATGTATTTCAATTCATGACGATAATTACTTTTCTTTTACTTTACAATGCTTTCCTTCCTATGCGAAATGAATTGAAATAATTACCAAAGGTACTTTGAAACATACCTAAAACATCCGCAAAGTTACAGAAACATTGCATAAATTCTTCCCTATAAGAAAATATATGAAGAAACTCGATACTTGGACTCCAAGCATAGTATCCCAAAGGCAAATTTAAGCAATGCTTCTATAACTTCTAAAATATTTTTGGTACATTTGAAATTACATTTGGCAATTTTTCTCCTACTTTTCAGAATACAAGCAGAAGTGTAAAATGACCGGTCGGATGGAAGAGGAAACGCGTCTCATTGTTTTCCGCAGTTTTCATTCGCGATACGGTAAATACAAACATTTGTGTTCGTCAAAATTGCGATTCTCGCTGCGGCGAGCCAATCGTGACAAACAAACCGCGATTCAATTATGCACCGCCTAGGGACAACACGCTTGGTAACGCGACTACGTAAACACGCAGACTCGCGAGTCATAAAACATTTCGCGCGATCGCGGAGACGACGTCGTATTTCCGCGACGAAACGAACGAGTGTATCTGAACGTTCAAACACGAGCTTGGAAATTATTTACCAACACAATTCGGTACGAGCGAGGTACAAGCGTTTCGGGTGAATTATTTCACTTTGATAAATACTGTTAATACCGCAATAATAGTTGGTACATCAAAATAAGAAGATCTCGAGTGATTTTTAGTCATTTAACCCTGTTTCAATTGACACCAGGCTCTCCCATCATGTGCAAATTAACTCTGTGCCTCTGTATTCAACAATTTACATCTCTAATTAGATATATTTACTTGTTACTTGTTTGCAGGTGTAGATCTATTTTAATGGAGACCAGGTCGATGACCTCCAAGGTTGGTCATTTAAAATTACTAATTTAACATACAACAACAAACCGACGATGAAATACTGTAGAGTCACAAACAGTCAAAAATGAAAGCGCGCAATTATTTCTACCGAAACACCCTGTACATTCCACCTTTCCCAAATATCCGCCGGGCTAATTAGCGCACTATTCCGTGTCCATTGTTAACGAGGGTCTGTGTTACAAATGCACGTTCGCGTCGGAGCCTTGACCTGAATGAACACGCTCGACAATCGAAACCCGCGGGATTCGGGTCCTTGGACGGGATCATCGGCTGGAGGAGTCGTTCTCAAGTCGAGTATCATTCTCGCCAGACAATCTATTTTTAGAAAATAAAAATTTGTTGGATTAGATGCATGCGTAAGTCTTGCAGGTTCTGAGTTCGACTATAGACTTAGAGACTTTTAAGCTAGGCTATAAGGGGGACTAGGGACTACTAGGCTTGGATACATAGAGTTAGATGGTACTATGTTAAGCTACAGAGGGCTAGAAGCTTCTCAGTTCGGTTACAGGGGGTTAGAGACTTCTGGGCTTGGTTATAGAAGGGTTGGAGACTACTAAGTATAGATGTAGAGGGCTAGACTAATCTAATCCCGTGTAACTAAAGCTTGGTACCTTCTAGCCCCCCCCATTCCTGAGCCCAGTACCCTCTGACCCTCCCTCGAAAGCATCATTTGAGAATTGGCGAAAAATTAATTACATTTCGTGGTCGGCTGAGCGGAATATTTTGGTCGGAAAGCAGCATTCGTGGTGGAGGATCAATGAGAAGGGGTGAAGAACGAGGATGTCGCGGATAATTGCAAATCGTGGAGAGGCATCAGCGACGATTCACGCACCGATGGTTTCAAACTTGTCGAGCGAATGCGTGTACAGGGTGTCGGTACAATACTTAATTATTCTAGAGAGTGGTCCGCACAGGCACACCTTGATTAACTTCTCGGAAGTTTCTTTGTCATATCGCGCGGTACGCTGTATTTTCTACGTGGCGTTCTGGGGCCACCATTCGAGCAAGTAGTAAGCGCTTTTGAAAAAGATACGGATGTATTTCTTCAATTTTTTTTTCTGTAACTTTTTCAATTTTAGAATTCGACGGTTTCTTTCTTAGTTTCGAAGTGAAATTTCGTGAAGTCGAATGGCGTCGACAAGACCGTTAAAAAGTAAAAGAGAAACACTTAATAATAGTAGTATTACATACATACATGTGTACATTTTTGTGTTTCTCGAATCAAGCTATTAATCAACGTTCGACCATATATATTATGTATATTATTATATAATATATCCTATGATTAGTATAAATTAGTTATAACGGGATTGCGGATCTTTATGCATAATAAAATCATTGTAATCGTACATAGAAATATTGAACTTTGAACACGAAGTTTACTTTCAATATTTTTTTAGATTCTTGCACATTAATAATTTAATTAATAAATACCTAATTAAGTTCAATTTTTTAAAGGACGTTTGCAAAGATTTTATTTTGCACGAAGATTAGAATTGTTTTCCAGTAAATAAAAGAAAAAGTTACAAGAAGAATGCTGAGATTCATCATAAGTAAAATAAAAGTAATTAAGTTAAGGTAAGAAGTAGTTCGTAAGAAATAACTCACGGTAGCCGATAGGTAACAACAATTCCTCAGGTGTCTTCCAGCCGACTGCCTGTTACCTGCCGGACGTCGCGGGGTCGATCACGGGTCGATCAAGTTCGAACACCCCATAAACAACGACGCGAACGGTTCGGAGTACACGCGGCAACTGGTCAGAATCGCCTCCAGTCGCGCAACGGGTAGCAACCCTTCCCCCTCCATTTCGAGAGGGCTGCTCGTGCCGCCGTCGATCATCGTCCAACCGATTATAGGATAACCGTCCAAGGTGATAGAACGGTTAAGGTGAAAGAACATTTTCTTTGGAAAATTGATGAATCCTTTCTTTCTTTGTATTCTTTCACAATTCTTCTTGTAACGCGAATTTCACCCATTATGTAACATCTGAAAATTCCGTAAGAGATACTTTGGTATTGTTCTTTATTATATAAAGTCAGTGTAAGTATTTATTCTGCTTTACCTACCTCTGTTTATACATATATCACAAGTTTCATCCAACCAGGCTGACACAACAATTATTGCAATCTCCAATTTGTGGAAATCTATAAATGAATAATAAATAACAATGCGTGAGGAAACTTTCCAAGATATGCTTTTATTGTGGGAAATAATTTTTGTCCAATAGCAGGACATTTTTAGCCAGAGGCCATTAAAAATAAAAGCATGGCACTCAACTATTTAAAAATCCGCTTACTAATAACTAATATATTATATATTTTAATACTTTCGACTTTAGTAGGATACGTACATTTCCTTGAATATATCTGGTGAATTTCTGAAAGAGAAACTAACAGAATTCGAATAGAAAACAGGGTCGAAAGGGTCAAGAAGAAAGTTGCAATGCTTTTATATTTAACCTAAGAGTTCTATATTAGAACAAAAATAATTTTCTACTCTTTAGCACACTTTATTATCAAAACCACAGCTCGAAAATATTACTTATATTCCTCTAAACAGAACTATTCTCATTTCACCTACTTGGGAGCATTGGGAGACCTAACAGAGGCTCCCATAACGGGGCTAATTAAATCCTTGAATTTAAAAACGCCTTCTCGCGAGCAATTCACCCTTGTAATTCCGCTTACGCAAATGGAAGGGTGGAAGACACAGCGGAGTGTATTAATTAAACGAATTACGCAACGTTCCCGTGTACTGTTAATTACTTCGAATAATAGGACGGTCCAGTGTCGATCGAGCGATATTCCATTGATTCCCAAACACAATATCCCGTTGTTAGAAGTGTTTACGTAAGTCGATGCATGGAGATCACGCGGTCCTTCTAAACACGTGATCGCCAACGCCATTGCCGCGTGACCACGGCGAACAATTCTTTTCTACCCGTGAAAACCGAATGGAGCCTTCTTACCGCGTGACTGTGCCTCCATTCTCTCCCAAAGTCTCCTTGCGTAACGCGAAGGAAGCAAATCCTTTGATAAATCCGCCCACTCGTCGTCCTAGTTCTTCCTTACCCTGCAAACGAAAACCCAACGTTAGATATTCCAAACAAAATCGCGATAAATCGAGATAAAATCGATATCATGCTATAATTACACGCTTCGCGAATAGAACGATCGTTATCGAAGGAAAAAACATAGGAGAAAGAAAGAAATGTGCTTGATTACCTTGTAAAATCATACGATAATTCACGAGCAACACGTGTTTGCACTCTTGGGACCGCTTGGGACCAGTGACGCCAGATTCGTTTCTAGTCGCGCATGCGCACTGGTTTCAGCGTCAAGAAAATATCTAATACGACCATAAAACTGACACCCTTCTTAGTCGCCTCAAAGAAAAATACAAGTATAATAAATTGGGACCACGCATAATAAAGAAAAATTGAAAAACTGACCAGGCATCGTTTCCTATATGTAGCTGTATTACTCCGAATTCATTTTTCGACGCGCATACGCGAGTGGGAGCAGAATCACAGTGATGCCAATGTGTTGCTTCCAACTCGCGCATGCGCGTCGAGACCATATATGAATGCATATTGCAAGATCGAGCGAATAGAAAGAAAGGATTATATTCAATTACCTCGTAAAATATTCAATAATTCGCTTCGTTTACTTAGGCCTGTACTGATGCCATCACAGGAGCAACATTGGGACTATTATTGTATAGTTGGCACGCTTTCTTTGGGCGGAGTGGGAGTGTGTTGCCCCGTCGTCACTCGTAAACTCCAGCGTGACGTCATATTACCATGTATCGATACATATTGCAATGATCATGTATCAATAGAAAGAAAGAATTATACTCAATTACTTTGTAAAATAACGCAATAATTCGCAAGCAATACGGCTTCGTACAGTTTCGTACACTTGGGACTACTTGTCGCGAGTTCTTTGGGCGTAGGAATGGCGCGCGGAATACTGGGACTACTTGCTGGATATTCTTTGGGCGTAGGGAGGTGTACGTCACCCTGCGTCACCCCATGTGGAGTCCTACGCCACGCCGCGACTTGACAACTTGTGTATCAATTGTAAATTGTAACGTATGTATCAGTAACACGTCTTTAGATAATAATTAATAAATTATTACAACATTCTTAAAATCGATAAAGATAGTCCAAATAAATCCTTACGGTTTATATCGTAACTTTCATTCAATCGCTTTTCCTGTTTATCTCTAGATATGACACGAGGCACATATTAGTTTATGGTTTTGTTTGGCACGGTGAAAATCTCATTGAATGAACACGACGAGAAATAACAGATCGCGGTTTCGCACCGGCGTTCGTTCCGATGTAATTCGGAATCCGTGGTTTCAAATTTAATGGCAATCAATTTAATGGATGGCCAAGGTACCTGATAAACTGGGTCGAGCAGCTTCGACCGTGGTTTATTAATTTCGTAGAGACTTCGAAGACAATTAAAAGTTCGAATCCGTTGTCTCGAGAAACCACAATGACCAGAGTGCGGCTAATTATGCCACTGCAAACGTACACATAATCGACTCGCGTAATTTCCTAAGCTTTAACTTTACCTTTTGTTTCATATTTGTTGTAAGGATTATTATTATTATTATTATTATTTTATGCAATTTAAATAGTAATAAGACTAGCTAACATGAAGTCCCCAAGCATGATCCTGAGTATTTAATTAGATTTTACACAGTAGATAGTAAAGAAGAGCTAATAGACAGATTTGAAGCAGTTTTTCGATTTTGTTAAAATTGTCTATAAAATTATTTTTCACTTCCTCGATAAAAATGAAGCATTTTTCGTTAAATAACATACAAAGTATAACTTCTATGGTTTATGAGAAAAAAATTCCTAAAGAGAAGAAGAAAAATGGTTTGGAAAATAAAAAGCGATCCTTCAAGGAAATAGTTTAAACAAAAGTTGTACATCACGATAAGATATGAAATTGTTGTCGAATAGATTTTTTCGAGAAACGAATATTTTTTTAGATATTTTAGTAAAAAGTTTACACCCTAAATGTGTTGGACATGTTACCGCACAAGGGTTATCGTCTCGAGGAATAGTTCCTTACCATCTCAGTTACTCTGTCAACGTTATCTATTGGGATTAGAATTAAACTTGAGCGCCATCTGTTTTCTAAGAATGAAAACTGGGCTATCAAATTTTATATATATATATATATTTGTATATTTACAATGCATTTAGCCATCCAACTGCATCCAACTACATTCAATTGATTCAATTGTTAATATGCCACAACAGCAGCTTCAAAAAGTATTAATTATTTAAAAATTTCATGCTATACTACTAGGAAATTTGATAATTTGACATGTTTATTAATATTCTGTTGATAAATACGTTCCATAGAACAAACTGTATAACTTCACCTTCAGCATTTAAGTTTCAAATTATAATTTGTTTGATATCGTTAATCCTAATTCAGAAAGGTAAAGACAAGGTCTTTGTAATGTATCGCTTTACTTTTCTCTTCTGTGCTATTTTCTTTTTATTCAAGAATTACATATATTTGTTTTTAGCACGTAGTGTATCACGGACTGATTTGATGAAATGTAAACTCACGCACAAAGGAATAGAGTACAGAGGTTCAATAGCAAAGACTATCAGTGATATTCGATGTCAAGCATGGTATACGACAGATCCCATGCATGAGGTAATATAAAGAATCTTTGATTCTATCAAGATTTATGATATATTCTGTATATAGTCGGAGATATTGTATCATAGATTTAAGTCAAGTTAGCCATAAGTAAATGTATCTCATACATATACCACTGTATGGTGACTCCAACTAAACCCATCCTTCTACAATTCGAAATTAGGTGAGCAGCTATATAGGCGATCACGACTTCCCTGAGAGATCAATGAAAAATGCAAAAAATTACTGCAGGAATCCAACAGAAGATGCAGGAGGACCTTGGTGCTACACTATGGATGCTTCTCTCATAGATGACAAATGCGATGTATCTCTTTGTAATTTCGGAGGTACATAGTTGCAGTCAAATTTAATCAAGTATAGCTCACAAAAGTTTCTTTGCGATCGACTAGAATGTAAACTGTCGGGACTGGGATCCGAATATGGTGGTAGCAAAAGCGTTAGCGCTTCAGGGAGCAAATGTAAATCGTGGCAGAAGCACTACATACTTGAAGATAGAGAGGTGAATGAAATACGTGTTCTAAAAATCAAAGTAACATTTTTAAATTTGACCTGACGCTACTTTAGTCTTATCTTTTAGAATTCGAAATTTTACGGGAAGGATTTCCCCGATGATTCTATCAAGAAGGCTGGCAGCTTCTGCAGAAATCCATCGGGAGATATTGGAGGACCTTGGTGCTACATCAAACAGAAAGACACAGAGTATGTGGAGAAGGAATACTGCGATGTACTTTTCTGCGACGACAGAGGTACTTTGAAAAGTGTTGTCATGTTATTCAATTCTATCTGTAACATTGCCTATTTTCCAGATTGCCTGGCATTTACCAAAAACGTGACCAACTATTCTATAATAACAAAATTGAATGCAGCTGTTGGTAATACTTCCTTCTGGATTAAATTATGGAATCCTGACGACGAGAAAAGGGTATTCCTTGCATACCTTCGCCATGTGAATTTATATTTGGTTATAAAGGATAAAATTACTCGGGTTTTAATGATGACTAACGTTATTTAAAGGGGGAGGCGCGAATTTTACTTAGCGTCCTGCCAGTACTGTTTTCTACCGACAAGACGTCTGAAGAATGGGGTGCAGGTGTCGAGTTGGCATTTAGAAACTCGGGCAGTAGCCAGACGTTTCCATCAAACGATGTTAGAATTTTTAACGTAGTTGGCACCTTCGAACTGATCTCAATCCTGATCTCAAAATTAGGAAGAAGAAACCATCGAAAACACTCCCGAAATCTTATTGGGTACAAAATGGACAGGGATATGGATAACATGGGATGGTAGCTTCATATCAGCAGGTGTTGACGACTCGCTGAAACCGTTGATTATGCAAGAATATAAAAAGAAGCACGGCTTCACGAATTTGTATCCAGAAACGTTTTTGTACTACGGACTTAGAGGGACGGGCGTTTTGTGGAGTACTGGATTCTGTCAGAATTGTACGTTGTTAGTTATGCGAATCAATTGTGCGTGATAAAATGCTTGTTAGTCTTGATAAGTTATACCTTTCTTTATTTCCAGACTGCGAGGTTCATACGACGTTCGGAACGGATTTCTCTAGAATTTGGACCATGGTACAGAACAATGGTACAAATGATGTGTTATTTTACGTTCGCGCAACGCGAAATATTCATGTTCGCCTATATCAAACGCCCGCGATAGAATATCCATCTATAACGGTAAAGACTATAACATTATAAATTTAGATGAGATAGTCAAATGAGACATTGCTGACTTTTTCTTTTTACGCATACTTGAGACTAAATTCCCGGATATAGGTAACATTTGGCAACGATATCATAACTCTAACGTACCAAGAAAAAGAAGATTCTGTTAAGCAATATCTGAAAGAAATTCCTAGAAGGGGAATGCTAGATTTTTGGACTTGGAAAAAATTCAGTATCAGGTTGATAAATTCGTATCGAAAGTATTAGATTTTAATTTTGTCGCGGGTTTCGTACACGATTTTGCAGCATCTTCGGGGAGCACCTTCGTTTATTTTCGCAAAGCGTCAGAGGAGCCGTGGAGCTGCTGTACATAAACAACAATTTTTTTGCGACGTTAAGATGGTTTAGCATCGGAAGTGAAAGTAGTATAGCGCAGTGGACGCTGTTTTGTAGTCCAGAAGGTGATTCCGTTACATTAGGCGTTTTCGGTATTTTAATTAGCGAATAAAACAGCGTAATATATACTAATCGCAGCTGGGGATGCTGTGGAAGAACCTACGGTGCCAAATTGTATTTCTGATTCGAAGGGTTACGAATATAAGGGCTCGCAATGGATTAGCGTTTCCGGAGTTCCTTGCGTTCCATGGATGTCAAAAGAGGTATTAGTCAATTCTTTAAGTTCAAAGCAATTCTTTGCTTTCGATGTTAAAATGGTTCTGTTTTTTAACAAGGTTCCCAATGAGGAAAAAGTAGATAACAAATTCGTCGACGGATCTGCTATGAAAGCGTTGAATAAATGCAGAAACCCTACGCGCGATGATAATGGTGTTTATTGTTATGCATTTACATCCGACAAAAATAGAACTATTTCCAAACAGTATTGCGCGATACGGACCTGTAGATCGTCAGGTAATTCTGTTAACAGTAGTGCAATTGCAATATTATAAGTATTTATCATCATATGACATCACACCGAATTTCTAGAGTGTAAAATGGCTGGAACTGCGAACGACTATGTAGGCACATTGTCCACAACACGTTCTGGACGTACTTGCGACAATTGGCCATTAGGTCCGCTGGTAACAGTGGAAGAGTCAACTGATGAGCCTCTATTTACAAAGCATACTCGAAGACCGACTCGCGTGAAACCGCCAAGAAGAGGACCGTATAATCCGTATCCACTGCTCTCTGCCGATATGCCAACAAAATCTAGCACACCAAAATACACGACTACCCCCGTCTCAAAATTTCGATTACCTGAAAACGTTATACGAGAATATTTCAACGATACCTTGTACGCAGATGGAAATGCTCGAAGTGCTAGGAATTATTGCAGAAATCCATCGCGCAATATTGCTGGCACTTGGTGTTATACCACGGACTCTTCTATACCGCAAGATCTTTGCAATGTCAGAGATTGCGAGAAACCAGGTAGGCTGCGCGACTTTCTGTAAACTAGATTCGTAGTCACTGATTTTACCTTGCAGAAGAGTATACTATACTCGTTAAAGGAGACGCCACAGGCAGACGTTTATACGTTTTACCTGAATATCGATTCGAAGGTTTACGCTTCGCCTTGAAAGCTTGGGAACCAGATCGACCAGATTCCATTACGTTCGTCTTCTCAGCCGATGATGGCTTTAAATCGCGTTATATACTCAAAATAGGAGCACTGGATAACGAGAAAGTACTTCTTTACTATCAATCGGAAAGTGAAGGTAATTGTCTAGACGTCCATAAAAGTTTATTCTACATGTGAAGTGTTTATTGTAAGTCACTTGCAGTTGTTGTTTTGGTCAAGAAAAAAACTTTGCCACACTTACTGTACTTGGGGAAATGGGCCAACTTTATACTCAGTATACCTCGAGGAAAAATCTTACTGTATTACGAGGATGAACCTACACCGGTATTTGAATGGAGTCATTCGGACCCAACGAATGCTTTCTTGCCAACATATTATTATTATAGTAGCGAAAGAGGCCGGACTGTTGGCATTGCTTTCAATTATGATTCAGGTACGCTTATCACTTGTATAAGTATAATTATACATTCTTTACGATTCTTTCTTTTTCATTTCGGTAGGTTGTCCAGTTGAGACCACGAGGACAGATCGTTATGTAATCATCTTACCACTGTCAGTGTGGAATCAAGAAGGGAGGCATGTAGAACAAGTAACACTTCATGTTCGGGGTGACGGTGCAGTTTCCGTACCACTGTTTTTGTTGCCTGGGACACCAGGGTAAATATTAACGTGTAAACTATTCAGAATCCTACCCTAAATTATCCTATGTAACGAATAAGCTTGAAGTAGAATTAACTGAGTGCTTTCTAAACAGTTTCTACGCACTTACATTGAGCGAAACAGATCATTGGATAACGTTCACAAAAAATGCGTATCCAAACGTAACAATTTTCCACCGACAGAGGCTAACAAATTCGTTATTTACAACCCGTTCGTGGACTAACATCACGATAAGGTAGAATCTCATTATAAAATTCATTCAAGTTTCTACTTCAAACGAAATTTTTCAGGTGGTCTGGTAATAGCATCAAAGTATTCTGCAACGCAACAAACGTGTTTCTGTATAAACACGTTACTCCTCTCCTGTTCTATTACTTTTCCGTGGGCGTTGCCTCTGGCAGTTGGATCACTTGGACTGTAAATTGTCTACCAATAGGTTAGAGAAGAGAAATTGTTTACTGGTACAATAGTACTTCTTATCTATTGTTCATATCGCATTATAAAATTAATTTGAAGACATAGACGGGCCACCGATCGACGGTGGCTGGTCAGAATGGGGCCCATGGGCGTGCAGCGCGAGTTGCAACGGTGGCACAGGAATTAGAAGACGACGATGTAATTCCCCTAAACCTAACATCAAAGGAGAACCGTGCATTGGAACGAATACTATGACTGGAAGGTGCAATGAAATTGTTTGCGGTGACATAACAGAAGGTTAGTATTATTATATGTCAAATATTAAAACAGAAACTCGATGAGAACCGTGTAAAATGTATTTAATAAGTCGATAATGATAGATGTTCGTAATTCGTTAAACAGATACAGTGAATCTGATAACTAGGAGAATGCAAACAAACTACACTGCTCTTATAGTAAAAGAATTTCGATCGACGAAAATTGTAGCAGATTACGATATTGTCGAATTGATTGTTAAAGAATCACCTCGTTCTGAAATGCAGTGGTCTTTGAATGGCATATTTGTGCAAAACGAACCCTCTAGAGTGGAATTAAAAGATTATAATATTGGTATGTACTTTACCAAGTGAGAAATGCATAGATATCCTACTATAGCGTATTAAAGAGAATAGGGGAGTAGTAATGGATTTTGCGTATATTTAGAAATAATTAGGGCCTCTCCAAACGACTCTGGAGTTTATGCAATGACCCTGCGTCGAATAGATGGAACGTACTCGATCATTAAAGTGATAAGTTTGGCAGTGATCCCATTGCAGGAGAATGTACGAGTAAGGGAAACCTTGAGCGTACCTATAACATGCCATTGTACGATTTTAGGCCATGTTTATTCGGAGCTTCGTGTGTCTTGGCAAGTGAAGAACAAAACATGGAAAGATTATGGTATTACGCTTCCCTTCGCCGTGGATACCGAACGTATCTTAACAGTTAACAGGACACACGAGGGAATGTGGCAATGTTCCGTCAAACAGAACGATTTAAATTTCAACTGGGTGACGAACATCATTTTTTTTAAAGGTAAATGATTCTTACGTGTACGTCAAACGTAATATATGTAAGAATTTTTGATAATTGCATTTTTAAGTTCTGGGACCACCTAATTGGAGGACATATTTGATGGAAGACCAGGCGACACGTTTTATCTTTGGCTGGTTACCAAACGAAAAATATGTTTCTGCTTCCGTAATAATTATTTCTTTCATCCTAGTCTCAGCTATAATTGTTGGTTCCATTTTTTTCATAAGGTACGTATACAGGGTGGGGCAATAACTAATAGCACCTTAGATATCTTCGAAATTATGGGTTTCACAGAAATATTTGCTGGAATAAAAATGAAGGGGGATTATCCGGCTAGCGCTACATAGTTTCGCCACCGTTGGCGCCACTGAATTGCTCACCTGTGCTTACCTGCTCACAGAGCGGCTTAGCGAGCAGGAGAGAATTGTTTATCAAATTAATAAAATAATAATTATCGTTTATAAGTTTATATTTAGATAACCCACATAAGGTCTTTAATGTTGACTTACTGATGTGCCAATTAAAACCTTATTCTTTATTATTTTTGTATTGCTAACCTATACAGGAATATGAGGATAAACAAAGAATTGAATCGCCAGTATGTTAAATGATTCAATGTTGTACACGTGAAATAAACAAAAATTTGGAAACAATTTTATATATTATAATCACTGATCGGAGTTATTATTCGTCGAATATCTATGGAATGTTCTAATAGTACAGAAATTCTAACGGAGCCTGTTGCTTCGAATGTGGTATGTATACTTATAATTACACTGAAATAGTGATCTCAGTTTATTAAAGCTTCACTGTTATTTAATGTTTCAGTTAGAACTGTCATCGAAATCAGAATCATCAGAATTGCAAAATGTAGACACAACTGCATTTCAAGAATCACATAAAGATGAAGTACTCAATGAAGAATTTAAGGAATCTGACACAGAATTTCAAACGGTGCAGAGTAGAGGTGTTTCAACAAATACTGTAAATAATCACAAAGAAACGAAAGATGACCAAGTGCACCGATCCAATTATGTCTGTTATAACTGGAACTCTTCGCCGATACTATTATGCGAAGCAACCAAAGAATACGAACCATCCCAGTCGTGTGAAAATTTTACAAAGGGTTGTCAATGGTCTCCAGATGGAACGTGTCTACTGGTACCTTCAGAGGACTTTAAAATTCGAATTTATGAACTTCCCAAAGAGTTATATTCAGAGAAGATCCCTTTAAACTTGTCATCTACAAACTTACCAGCAGCATTAAGTGTAAAAGAAGGAGGTCTTATATACGATACATGTTGGTATCCGTTTATGAATTCTTGGCAGTCTGAGACTTGTTGTTTTTTAAGTACAAGTAGAGAAAGTCCCATACATATGTGGGATGCTTTCGATGGTACATTACGAGCAACGTATCGAGCTTACAATCAGTTAGTATGACAAATATTTATAGTTCCTATTTATTGTACCTCGACGATTAATATACATTATGTATTTTATTACATTAAGAGTCGACGAAATAGAGGCTTCGATTAGCGTTCGGTTCATCGACTCTGCCAGAGAAATATGGGCTGGTTTCAAAAATACCTTGCGAATTTTCGATGTCGAACGACCAGGTCGTCAAGTAAATTCTATTCAATTTAAAAAAGATTTTCCAAATGTCACAGGATTGGTTTCTTGTATTCGAGAGAACCCTATAATGCCAGGATTGGTTGCATTTGGTACATATTCTAAATCCATTGGTACGTATAAAATACACGAGTATTTCAAGAAGATACGATAAGTTCCTTAGATTGCAAAATGTCTTTAGGTTTATACAAAAATGGACCACTGTGTACTTTCAAAACTGGAAATGGTGTAACTCAAATCGAGTTCAGTCCTTGCGGTACAAAATTATTTTCTGCTGTAAGACGCAGCGGTGAATTTTTATGCTGGGATCTCCGTAATACAGGTACCGTGCTTTACTCTCTCCAAGGACGTCAATCTGATACGAATCAAAGAATACAATTTGACATCATGGCTGATGGGAAACAAGTAGTGTCAGGTACATTGACGATTAAATATGTTACAATTATTAATTATTATATTCGGTATATGTTGATAAAGTGACATTTCTTTAGGTGGTACAGATGGAAACATAGTAATTTGGGAATTACCACAACTCACAGATTATACGAATCTCAAACTAATGTATAAAATAAAATTGTCTCGCGATTGTATAAATGGAATAAATGTACACAGGAGTTTACCAATAATTGCTACCAGCGGAGGACAAAGATTGTGCGACAGTACCACGGAATACAGAGGAAATAATGTTCAATTATGGTCTATCTCATAAGTTAATAACATGACGAATTATTGTAAATACAGATTTTACTAATTTAATTAAAAATACAAATTTATTACCTTTTGATACGAGAAAGTTCAATATTTTGTCCCATGTCACCAAATTTATTAATCTGGACCACTATGCGTCATGTCCGGTAAACATATCATTTTTTTTTCCTTTCATAATTCTATTTTTTAGGAGGCGACTAAAGACACCAGTTTCATGAACATATTAGATACTTTACTGGCCGGCAGCGTGGCCTTCAAACACTGCGCATACGCATCATTCGTTTATCGAGCCTGCGCATAACTCTCTTAAAATTCACGCGGAGAAAAGTGGAGGGGATTTATGGCAGCCCTGCTTTACTCTATCATCGACGTGCAAGTTGCACGGTGCAACCTCAAGTGGTGCAAATTACTCGAAATTAACAATTACACGACGCACTTAATAATTTCAGATTTCTGCTCGCTTCGCTCGGTTCACTTATGCGAGACAACGCTTAAGCCTTTGAAGAGCACGTGGTAGGGCATGTATGTGTGCACACATACGTGTATTTACATTTAACAATCAAGAATGTGTAGAAATTTTACCAATACAAATCCAATCTGCAAAGAAAATACTCGAAGTTGTGAAACGTCAACGAAATATATTCATGTGTCAGTAATTAATCTTGTCATTCGATTAAAAATAAGTAGTTTATTGTAAACGGCATCTAAAGCGAATGTGTACACACGTACACGCTTTGCAAACTCGCCAGGAATGCGAAGTGTTAACTGTCGTGTGTTGTGCGATTATGTTTTCCAGTCAGTTTCCAGTTATAGGTATAGATGCTTTTCAAACACAAACGAGATTTCGCTAGTGACTTGTGGCCGTTGTGGAAAATACAGAAAGGGAGGGAAAAGCGAAGCAAGAAATAAACAAGAAGAAATGAAGAAACGATTGGAGTAGATGGTGCGCGGAAATTTGTTATCCATTAAAATATGTGCCAATGTTTAACAGTTGCCATACAACATGTTTTTCTTTCGAGTGTTTGTAGGATGCAATGTATACATGAAAAATTAACGAGGATGAAGAAAAGCGTATCGTGATCGAATGATATTCGTCTTGGATCTCCACAAGCACGGTTATGAAGCAGTAAAAAGGGATCTTGTTACTCCAGTTGTTCGAGAAACGTAAACTTGAGAAATGGCTTCTAATATGCAGTCTTTCCCGCGAATGCTGAAAATGCTACGAGAAAATAGCAACATCAAAGACAAACGGGAAGCCTTAACCTATATTCGCAGGTACCATTGTGTTTTATGTACGAGGTTACCTGAATATTTTTAATGTCTACTCGATATAAAGCAAAGTCCTTTTATAATGGATAATTCCTTTTATAATGACCAAAAACAGTTGCTCGTGAATTAGGGTACCCTAGTACTTGGAGCATTCTGTTCTGTCATATCGAATCTGTAGAGACAATTACCCCTATACTTTCACAAATCTCTTTATATTTCTTTCCTAGAATGTATCTAGTACTGTTTCATAAAACTTAAGTGGGAGGATTGTTAGTGACTGTAATATAATTCCATGTTAACTGTATCATTTGTGAATACGCGTGCTTTCTAGTTTACTTGGTTAAAAAAGAGTTCCTCTAGAATATCCTATATATTTCAGCAACAGCAAAAAGTTGGAAGCAACGAAAACCATAAAAGAGGAACAATACAAAGAATTGTGCAAACTAGTTATCGATGCTTTTGCAAATGGAAACAGCGACATACAAAATGAAGCATACGGAGCGCTAAATGTTATCATTCGGGACTTCAAAGAACATTCTTTGAATTTATTCGAATGCATGTCGCGGATAAATCAGAAAAATAGGTTTGTTTACAAAATGATATTTACATTTCAATGTAATATCTGTGACTAAAACTAGATAATATTGTTACGATTTCAGATTAAAAATTTTGAAATTATTAGAAGTGGTAGAGGACAACGCGATATCTGTAGTTGCTTACGATGCACATACCGTGAACTTTTTTAAATATTGTATGTGTACGATACAAGAGAATGCTATGCCATGGACGGCGCCAACTGCGTGCGTGGATAACATCGAAGCATTGACAGAAGCTGAAAGTAGAACACTATCGGACGACCAAAGATTAGAAGAAGAAACTATTAATTACTGCTTAACTTTATTGAGAAGGTTGTATAAAGTGGCTGCAATTACATCAGATATTAAAGTTCAAAGGGTATACAAATAATGCAAATAATATTTTCAGTCAAAATACATTTACGATGTTTAATTATTAAGATATATTACAGAAAATTATTCTTTTACAGTTTAATGCACTCTTATTAGATAAAATAATGGTATTAGCCTATATGGGTCACAAGCGACAACGTGCTCCAGCTTTAAATCTCTTACAACAAGCACTCGCTACAGATATAGCATCGCACGTTCGTAATAAACTACCCGAAGAATGGGCTCAATACAAAACTGCGTTGCAGTCCGTGTACTGCAAACGTATGCTCCTTTTGGTATCTATGTGCGAGTTGGATTGGGCTACACAATGGAACGTCAGCATCCAGTTTCTCGGTGTTGATCTTCATCGCGGTGCTGGCTTGATAAATAACTTACTCAGCGTCGAAGAGAAAGCATTCAAGTCTACAGACACAATTATACGCAGGTATAAATAATACTTGTACAAAAAATACTTTGCTAATAGAAATAAATATCTAATATAAGATACAGAATAATAGAAATCGGAACTAACATAATATTTCATATTTTAGGCAAGCATTCCTGTCATGGAAGTTACTAGTGGATAATTTTGCGTTAGATCCGCAAGAACTGGCTACTGCTAGACGGATAAAGTTGCTGTGTACTCCTCTGAACGCTAAAAATAGTAAAAACGAATTGATAGCACTGACAAAGTTGGAAGTCTGGTGGCACGTGATCATCAAGCTTTACAAGGACATTCGCAAGTTCGTTAACCCAGTGATCACGCAGTTCTTGAATTTCTGCTTCGGGCCTCTAGGAGATACGCCATTGATGTCTTCGAAATTGGATATACTAGCTTCGCCAGGCAAAAGGTTCTTCAAGACAAAAGTTATCGCCGTCGACGCTCTATGCCAACTTCTCGTCACGAAGCAAGAAAACACCGTCTTCTCTCCAATCTTGGAAGAAAGGCTTCCGCATTCTATATCAGATTCCGTTTTCCAAGAATGTTACAAGAGTATTATTCACAGCGTAGGAGAAGCTCTGCTCGTGCTCAGCCAACTCACAGATGCGGAAATGAAGAATAGATACCAGCTTGGTAAAATATTGTGGACGAGTTTGGTTAATTATATACAAGAAACAAAAATGGAAAAGAAGGAGCTTATATATAAGGATATGATACTGGTTATTACAGAGCTGACAAATTATGCTTTGGACAAACCAATGATCAGGAACCTAATTCTCGATACAATTTTGTTCGAGGTGGCTGATCTTGGTCGAAATTTCGATTTTCAAGATGATACGTTGTTTGCATTGGTGATGAAGTTCTTGCAAACTCCACTATTGAACGAAGCGAAACATAATCATTTCGAGGGATTGAAATCTCTGCTTTGGCAATGCATTAAGTCGCAAAAAAAGAACGAATATTATCCACACGCATTTAAATGCTTAAAAGAAATATACGAAAAGTTGCACAACTTGTCATCCTATCACATTAATTTTGAAGCTAAATATCAAATTGTTACTTTCGAGTTGTGGCGTATTTTGGTAGAAGTGCTGATACAATATATGGATGATTTGCAAGATATCAACGAGGGCAGTGCGACGGAACATAATTTAAAAACAGTCGAATCGATTGTATCATTTCCATTCATGTACATACATTTGCAAGATAAGGAACAGGAGGAAGAGTTGTTGATAGTTTGGAAACGTTTGTATAAACAATTCGAAATGCGAACAGACCTTATGCCAACTGTAAAAACTAACGAAATTTTATTAAACACCACAAACGCTATGCTCCGTTGCGTAGAAAGAAATAAGAGATGTTACCATCTCATTATACATTGTTTGGAGACTTTGTTGAGTATCGTCAACTATAAATTTCTTTTATCAAACGGAGAAGTTTCGTCTATTATGCACCTTATCTTGAAAATCATACCTTACACTTTGTACAGTAATCGCGTCGCGGAGTGCGAAATTGTTCTCAAAGCTTTCTCTGCGGTACTCGTTACGATTTATGGTCACAATCCTAACAAAGTGACGTCGTATTTACAAGTCTGTAAGCCAGTCATCGAACTGATCCTTTCGACTGAACAAGAAACAGGATGCAAAGAGATAGCGAACACATGGGAGATCATCGTTACTATCCTCAAAGGCCTTTGTAAGTCGATCAACTATGACTTTGCTCTGTCATTCAAAAAAATTATCGATTTAGCTGTAAACCATCCGAATCCTGACATACAAGCTCAGACAATGTCTCTCTTCGAGACGCAAAATACATTAAGTAATAACGCTAAAGTAATATCGGAAGAAAAAGACGCAAGCAGACGCAAGACGACAAACGAATTGGACACCGCGAAGAAGAACGAAGATGGAAAGCCGTCGAATCAAGTCAAGACAGTTGGAAATTTCTCGAACAGACAGTCTACTAATCAAAAAGGTGTATTCAAAGGAACGGATAAAAGCGACAAGAAGATATCACCTGACTCCGATTCTCAGGATTACGTCTTCATCAAGACAGATCTGAAATTTGACGTTTCTCGTTTGACTGAACATCAGAAGGAGAGCTTGAAACGTAGGAGAGAGGATATCCCAGCGTTGTACAACGATTTGTCGCAGTCTTCGTCGCAAGACACACAGAACTTGCAAGAATGGTTCGACAAGAAAAATCAAGCTCTAGAGGAAACGGAGAGAACGAATGCTAAGAAGGATGGTATCTCGATGAAGAATATTCTCAACGATGATGCGAACAAGGAAAATAAAATTGCAGTGGACCCGGAAGTTATCACCAAAGCTGTCGTTCAGAACGATACCAAGCTGACAGAAAGTGCTGGACAGAACGTATCGTTGGAACCCATCCAAAATCCAAAGGGTTGCGTGGATAGCAATGATAATTCGTGTCCAGAAAATGTAAAAAATTCATTAGACGCAGCAACAAATGACTCGGTTGACACTCAGGAAGAGTTTTCCACGAATAAAGACAACGAAAGACTTTCTCCATCCATATTAGACAATGGCAAACGACGTAATCGTCACGGTAACGTCGCAAGACCTGGTGCTTTGCCACAATCAGAAGAAATTATTAACGAACCAGAGCAATCGAATGCAGTTCTGCAAAGAACATCAAAAATACCAGTAGTTAAACACAAATCAAACGCGATTAACAAACAAAAATTGTCTGATAACATGGAAAATAAACCAGTGGACGAGGAAAAGAGAGGCGTCAAGCGAAAGGCATCTTCTGACAGCGAAAGCGAGGGAACTATTCAGCGTCGTAGAAGAAAGCTGATGCCGTCTGAAGCTGCCAACGACAGCGACAGCCCTAAATTTACAGAAAGCGATAGCACAGCTGTGCAGGAAGGCGGAATTGTCGAGAGTGGTAATGTGAATCGACGTATCAAAAAGGAAATATCTCGACTACGTATTAACATGGTATTCGATACTCCTTTGACGAGGAGTCGCAGATCCAAGAGCCACGAAAGGCGCACGTCTGAAAGCAACGGTGTCAAAAGAGGCAGACCACCGAAAGTGAAGCTAAAATCAGAGGTAAACAATGAATTTACCAAGATTAAAGACATAAAAATCACTTGGGGTGACAAGAGAAATGAAGGGGAAGAAGAGAACAACGTGCAAGGAGAAAGAAAAGATGAAGAGAATGAAGTAGAAGTTAAGCCATCTAACGAAGATGATGTTAAGCCATCCAATGAAGATAACGTTAAGCCATCTAACGAAGATGATGTTAAGACATCCAACGAAGATAACGTTAAGCCATCTAACGAACCTGATGCAGTAGTCAAGGACTTTATACCATGCGATTGCGTTCACAGCGTAGACAATGACTCGAACGAGAACGTCAAGAAGGCTCAAGACGTTAAATCAGTCGACCAACCACAGACCCAGGATGACACGCAAGATATAATAGAAAATTCACAGGAACTACAGAAGAAATGTAACGAGAAACAATGTTTTATTAAAATCAACAAGATTGGCGATATTCGTCAGACGACAAAGATTCAAGAAATTACTGTCGAAATCGAAAACGTGAGCGAAATTGCTTCGAGTAATTGCGATAACGACAACAACGAAGTTCCTAAAGATAATCAGGAACTCGAAGAAGTCAGTGAAGTGAACGAACCAAAGATCGTGTCTCAGGCTATCGACAACAGCCTGTGCGATAACGAAGAAGATGATATATTTGAGATACAAAAAGTAAGTGAGGGGTATTCGATCAAGCCTGTTCTGGGGTATGTGTCCCCAAAGAGTACTATCAATCGTCACTTGAAATACAAACCGTACTCGACGCAAGGACGTGCAGCGCACATGTTAGGTTTAGTAACGAAACAGGCTAAAATGGAAACCGAATATTACAGCATAAATTTTGACGAGGAATCTGTAATTAAAAAGATTAAAACTAAAGACGCAGATGAGACAATTGGAAAAAAGGATCGAGGACCCGCTTTCAAGGAAGCTGATAAAGTGACAGCATCGTGCAGTAGCCGACAAGAAAAGATCTTCAGCAATATGAAATCTTCGGATTATTGTTTATCGCCTCCAATGAAACTATTCTCCAATTTGAAGAACGACGGCGAAAAGATTTTTTCAAAGGTAGACAAGTCAACGGATTGCGAATCTACAGAAACTGACGATCACGTTGAGAACGTGGCCGAAGAGACTCTGTTCGAAACGGACGAATTGCCAATTCTAGAGTGGTCAAGTGCAAATCCACCTTCGTTGACAGCATCTCCCAGTGTTAGCATTCTAAAAAGACAACGACAGACTGGTCCAGAACCTGATGCGGAGTGTGTAACTCCCAGCAAGGTACTTGTTTCTCTCAAATAGTATGTTATCTCATTTGTAGCATGACCTGCAATAACCTTATGTATAAGTTGACCTGGTTTTAAGATCCTCTATCATGATACAAAAGCAAAAACATACTGTTCAATTTAAAAAAAAAAAAAGAAACAGAGATGACCTTTCATATCTCCTTGTAATTTTGTTCTGATGCATTTTTTTCTATCGCCAATAGTAGCCAAGTTATTCAGGTTGCTGGTTTTAAGTGACTCACCCTGTATATTGAACTATAAGTGTAATAAGTATTCATACAGGAACCATTTATTTTAAATTAATTGCTGTATGGATACTTCTTACACTGACTGTATGTTGATGTTAATTATAATAAATTATATTTTATTATAGAGAAAACGAGTGAGTTTCGCTGACCCTCCAGTTTCAAAAGAGATGGGATACGATGTTTCGACCAGTGATTCCTCATATAAAGCTAATAAATTGGTTTCACGTGGTCTACTAGGACGCAAAGATACTCCGTTAAGGATGAAACCGACAAAGCATAGGTTGATACGATACGACTCGGAGAAACTGGGCAAAGAAGAAGCAGACATGCATACGTCTGAAATTGATTTACAATGCGAAAGGGAGAATGAATTACTAACGAAACTGGCTGAGGAAATGGAATACTCCGAGAACATGACAATGGATACCGATATCCAAGGATCAAACGTAATTCCTCCAGAAGACAACTGTATTAGACTTAACATTGACAATATAAGTACCACATACGAGATTACTCAAGATACAACGTTTTCTAAAAATACAGAATCGAATAGGAACAAAGCAGATCAGGAGGAAAATGACGCAGCGTTGGAGTCGAAGAAGGAATCCAATGTTAGTATAAAATGTAATCAATTGGACGAGTCTGCGACGCAAGGTTGTGTATTCAACGGAAAGGATACGAGCAACGTCGACGACAAACTGAATGGCGTATGCAAGGCGCTCGCTGAAAACAATACCCTGGATTCTCTCGGATTCATCATTGGAAACGATTCCTTGAGAAATCAATCATCCGATAAACATTCGAGCAGCGAAAACTTGGAGGACACAGTGGATGCAGCGAATCTGACCAGCCTGAATTCCACCGCAAACTCTGATGAAATTTTCTGTGGAAAATTAATACGAACCAGTACGCAAGCAGCAAGTACGGAAGAACAGGATACCTTGTTGGTTACAGATTCGGTATTTGGGAGTTTGCCGATGAGCCAGGACAGTCAACCTTCAAACGAATTTGACGTAGAGATTCCACATCCAGAGTTGCTAGATTCCATTCACCCTATATATCCTTCGTTGATATCTTGCTCAGAACCCATAGATCGCGTCATCGAACAGTTGACCAATCCACTTTGGATACAGAATTTATCCACGCATTTGAAAAATAGAAAAATTCAAACCATGGGGGATCTGGCACAGTTGTCTGAACGAGAAGTAAACAGACTTCCCGTGAAAGGTAACTCGAAAGTTGAATTTGTAAAAAGCGTATTAAAGTGTTTCGAAAAGACGTATTTTGTAAAGGAAACGAGTAGCGTAATCGAGCATCTGGATGTTGCGAACAACGGAACGTATTCTATAGATACGAATGCACCTGGGTCCACATCGAAACCAGTACCTCAAGACGAATCGTTGCAAACGAGTTCTGTGACAACACAAACTGAGGCAGAGAATCAGGCTACTCTTCTTGTTCGGCCAAATTGTAGCAAAATCGTCGATAGTGACGCATCGGAAACGTCCAAAAATGCGATGGAATGTACTTTAGACGAATGCGAATCTAATCTAGCAACAAAAGCCATATCATCCGTTTCAAACTCATCAAATCTTACAACTACGTATGTTAGAAATAATATCTTAAGCTTGATTTCTGACTTCCTGTAATTTATCTGGTTGCTGTCTCGTAAAAATCTTCAAAGAAAAGTTGTTCCTTGAATGTAAACTTATATATGTCATTGTCTAACGTATCGATGTTTGTTTCAAGTCCTATTGTTTACGTTCATTTCACAATTTAACGCAAGTAGCGTACGATGATCAATCGAGTTTTGTTTATTTTTAGACAAGCGATAAACGAATCGGAAGCTGTTGCCGAAAGCCCCAGCTGTTCCAATAGAAATGGAATTTCTACGATACCCTTGATAGTGAAAACTGTTGGCACTTGTACCAGCGAGGATTTCATTTGCTTACCGAGGATGACAGCCAAGGCCACGAAGTCAGTCTCAGCGCAAATGGCCTTGGAAGACCTTTTGGACGAGATAGATGTTAATTTAGTTTTGGAAAGCGCTGCTAGGAGGTGTGGACCAGAGAAACTCCTCATGCAGTACAAGGTGAATATTTTGCGATACGAGCTACAAAATTTCCAAGCTCGAAGCTTCAAAATAATTATCGAGTTACCATTTACTAAATATTATTATTATATATCCTCAGAACAAAATGAAGCACCTGTCACAAGTGGAGATTGAGAGAGACGCTATAAGAATGCTCGGCGCTGAACCGGTAAAGATCAACACAGAAGTGACATTGAAAGCCGCCTGTCGTGCTTGCGGAGTCAACAAAGTCCTCCTGCGACTCCCAGACATCTTCAGCGCCGATAAACAGTTCTTCGTAAAAGTATTGAACGCGTACCGCAAGAAAATAAAAACTAGCGACTGCTTGAACATTCTCGACTTGGCGGAAGTCAAGGATGTCGTTTGCCAAAAATGCACGTCGTCGGAACTCGCCGAGATGTTGTCGAGGAAACTGAAAGAGGAAGAGAAAGAGGGGATACGAAAGCCCATGGCGGAATTGTCGAGTCTGGACGCCATGCTGAAGAGAATGCCCATGGATGTCATTATCAGTCACACTGTGGCGAACGATGAACTTATTCCTTCGTGCGTCGTATTAGATATAGCCTTGCAAAATAATAGCTCGACCGATATAACGAAGGCGTTGGAATCTCAAACCCCTCCCATGACGAAAAATGTTTTCGATAAACTTTGGTCTTCCGATCTCGCGGTGAAACACCTCGAGGAGTTCGGTAAATCTAAAGAAGAGCTGCTTAGCATATTCAAAGTTGTCAGCTCCAAGCTCGGCCAGCAAGACCTCCTGCAAGCATTTTACGAATCCATGAACGCCAAAGTAATGGTAAACGAGGAAAACAACTAAATTGTACATGTCTCTGATCATACCGATCCATGTGTCTGACTGATATTTATTATTAATATTAACTGCAATCAGAGTTCACTTTTAATTAATTAAACCCTGCTTTTGATATCGACACATGTTACAGGTTCTTTCTTTTGTAGTATTTCAACCAAATTATGCGGAAAAGTATTTTATGAAAGTGGTATTACATCGCAGCATGACGTTTATTTACAGGCTTCCAATAGAATAGCGGACGTACTTGGTGAAACGATAGTTTCTTTCTTGCTGTAATTTAATATTTTCGAATGCAATTGTATTACTCTAGCGTCGAAGTTCAACAATACTTAACTATATAAGATTATACCGATCACAATAGCTGTATCATACTTTCACATAAATGTTTGTTACTAAAGTAAGTCACGCGTTTTATTTAAATACATTAATATCTTATGAGTTAAACAATAAAATGTAATATGTTTATTTTTATTTTTCTTGACGGTTCCTGATGCACGCCGCGTCCATTACAGCTAGCTCCTTCAGTGGTCGCATGACGCACACGTGCGTCGTGTAGCTCGTGCCATTTTAAGGCACACGAGGAGGAAAGTCAGCGCTGTGTGGTACAGGATGGTATACTCCAAGTCCTACGTTTATACGTAGTAACAGCGTGACACGCCATTGTACACCATACAAGAAAGCACATCACAGAGTATTACTGCACAATGCAACATGATACAACGTATAACAAAACAGCTCAGCCTAGCATAGTAGAGGATAATATATCATAATACAGTATTAAACAGCATGATACACCATACTACATATATATATTTTGCTAAAGTACATCTTCTACAATCTGTAATATCGTTTTCTCGTTTTACTACGCGCTTAAACAATACTTGAACTATAACTAGATATGGTATTGTTCCGTTGTTGCGACGTCCTAAATTAATCGACGCATGGCTTGGGCAAGTCGCGAAATTTTTGTATCGTTTGTTGCACAACGTAGAAATTAATTAAAAAGTCGACTTGAAATTTTGTGGAGCTCGTTGCGTAACAACGATACGCATGAAAATATAGCGAAAGAGGTACTCTCGGCCTCAAGCGATGACATCCGAATTTCAGAAAGGTATGTCGTCCGTTTGTGGCTCGTTGCTTGTTTGTGGATGACCTTGAAGATGCACCTCATCGTTAACTTTCACCGTGGTAATCAAAGATGCCGAGGCGAACAAGATCGCAATGTCAATTGCGCTCCTAGCTCGGTCCAACTACGTTTTCTATGTATCGTAGAAAACGAGCAAACCTTTCAATTACGCGGTTCACTTCCAAGCTTCCTTCATCGTTAAACAATTAAATTGCAGGTGTGTTGACTGTAAAAGCATCGATTTATCAAGTATGACAGATAATTGTACTTCCTGAGTCACCCCTCTCCTTTTTTAAGGGAGACGGTGACTTGAAAAAAAATCACGCTAATTGAAAAATTAAGATTTCAGGCGAAAACCAGCGCTCCCTCGATGGAGGAAGAAGACGTCTGAACCTGAAGAACACTTCCAGTTCGTTTACAAGATTCGTAGTTCAACGGTCAAGCGACACGGATACCAGTACACTTCTATCATTCGGCAAGGACACATCATTCATTCAAGCGACACCGTGGTGGCAGTATTTGGCGCGAACATCCATTCATAAACAACCCAAGCGACACTGTCTATAATTCGGTACAATTGTTCGAGCGACGCGATTCGCAGTACACTACCATCATTCGACTATTTGCATTTCGATACTGGTTCACGGTTACTAGTATTATTCATACTCTGTGTTTAAACAGCGAGGCTCATAGTTTGATGTAATCATTCAAACCATACGGTTCACGGATCAATAGCGTCATGCAACTATTCAGATTGAACGTTCAAACGACACGGTTCGTAATTACGATTTCCAATTGGATGGAATGATTAAAGCAACCATTTCATCATCATTTAGCGCGAACACGTCACAGTTCAATAGCATCATCCGGTCATTAGCGTTTAATGTTCAAACGACACGGTTCACGAGAGTGACGGCGGTAAAATCGAGCGTGCAGTATACATTTTGCAGCAGTTTTCTATTATATTAGCATTAACAAAAGCGTTTATACACTATTTTGCTAGAAAAAAGTGTGGTAACATTGATAGAATTATGCGCAGCACACTCTTATTTAACAGTTTCATGTAACTGTAATCGATGAAATATTACTGAATATTTTGATAATCATCTTCAGTCTTCGTCCTTGGATAGTTCCGCAAAGACACGATGAGTATTATTTAAAAATACCATGTTATTAATACCCATATTGCATTATCCGATTAGCAAATCGTTTAGCCAAAGAATAACATTGAATTTTTCAAAACATTAGTCGTGCTTTATATTTTCTATCCGTTATTCAAATTCAAATTGACTCAAGTATGCGTATAATTCTACGAATTATTCACCAAACTAACAAAGGTAACGGGAAATTTATGTTACCCCTAGCGTCGATTAAACGCATTCAGAATAGGCATGAAAAAGGATCCGAGTTACATGTAATTGCCGAATTATTAGACTAATTATTAGCAAGGTCACACTAGAAAGAATCTTGGATGGGTCCTTGTAACTTAGAGTGGGATGAGTCTACCGCCTGGTGGGGACCATTTCTATATAATCGTCAGCGAAGGTGCCCGTCTCTTCACATCCTATCAGTGATCACGTTTCTTTAACTGTCTGACTCCTCGTTCAATTCACGTTTACTTAATCGAAAAACAAACTAACGCAGGACAAGTGAGAAAAGGTGAGTGCTCAGAAAGGGAACGTTGTGCGCGTTGTTGCTTTCTCGCTTCCCCTTTTCTTCATTTACAAAATCCTGTAGTACGCGAACGGAATGTCAACTAACCGTAGGGAGAGAGTGTTTCACGTCTTCATTTCTCGAAAAGCGTGCCAGTAAAAAGTGATACTCGCTTCTGCGCTCCTAGCCGCGTTAATATTAATCGTTGCGACGAGTAGAATTGTTATCGAATCAATCGATGAATAATTTTCTATCCATTGGATGTCGAATAGAAATTACAATTTCAATTATGGAATGAAATATTTCATACATATACACTGGTTTTATTATAGAGTCCACATAGTTTTTGCTTTAAAATAATCTTTGATAGAAATACAAAAGTTTTCTAAATACTCTTTGTAGAGAAATGAAAATGGGTAGAAAATTATTTTCTGTAGAGATTTTATATATTTCGATTGTGGAGGTATTATTCGAGTAACGAGAAAGTTTATCTGATCGTGGATCAATTTTTTATGTGAAATCGGCCCCCGTCGTAATATTTTAAAGTCGTTGACCCCTTTACCTGTGACCAGTTAAAATCGATAAAAAGTGATCGATCGCTTACGGTTCCTCAGGCTTAATCCCTTGTAGGATTGGAAAACAATTTTTAACAATGTGTATTATCTCGTTTAATCCAACAATTATTCATAGAATATTCTGTACAATTTCTAGCAGTCCGTACTATCTCATTCTATCCAACAATTATTTCCAGAATATTCTGTAGAATTTTCCATCTGATCCACTGTTCAGAAACTTTGTATTGTACGTCTTAAAGTAGGATCGTAACTTTAAAAGAAGCTTCTTGCAAAGAAGTAAGCGCTTCTACAAGTAAGATTTCTGTTTCCCACGCTGGTTTACTTGGCTGGGAAGAAGGATCGTCTCGATCGATATAGAGAGACGGGTCGTTAACTCCTCGCGGAAAGTCGCGTTCGTTTACGGTATTATTTCGCAACGTGAAATATTGTATACCAGACAGATGTTCTCCTACATCCATAAGCAAAAAATACATGCCGCGAAACCTCATTATGTATCGACACTCCCTAAAGAGAAACTCTTGTTGACTTAAGGAAACTAAATATATATTCGGAGTCACGACTTATCCTCGCGAAAGTCTCATTAGGTTTCAATCACAGCGTACGAACTTTGTATATCAGCTATTTTAAAATGAAATTGCAATAGTATTTTAAATACAATTTCAATTGAAATCTGAAAATTGCTAATATTAGCCGATGGTAATTCAGAATATTAGATCTCTCGGTCGGTACGATTAACTCTACCGATGAGATCCATTTGTTTTATACCAAAGATAAATTCACAATTTATACCAAAGTTTTAAACATAATATTACAGTACTCGTAAGGGACTATTCTAGTCTAGAGCGACAATTTTTAATGCTTTTTAAGGATTCTTTTTTTAATCTATAAGGAATTTTTATAACGGGCTTTGGCACACATTTATTCATAATTCAAAAACATACAAAAGTTTTTACAGAGAAAAATAGTCAAAATTAAATTAAATGTATTACAAGTGATCTTGTACACTCCTTCCAGAAAAAAATCGCGTTTAAAGTTTTTCATACCAAATATATATACTAATATATTAACGATAAAACGCATGTATAATTATATACTATATTTGATGTTGGCATTTTAAAACTTAAACATTTCAATTTTTAATTATTTTGTGATTTATTGGTACATTGTGCGAGGATATAAAGAGAAACAAAATTTGCATTTCAGATGATCTTGGTGCCGTTGGCCCTGGTGCTTTTCGCGGCGCTCGCGAGCGTCGAATCAGCGATAAACGAAGTCCGACCTCCGAGTAACAGACCAGGAAGATTCCTTTCTCTTCCAATACCACAGAAGTGTGCAAACCGTGAGTAGACTCTTCATTCCGATATTTTCTTGCGCAAGAGCACGCTCCAAGGAACCAAGAAAACGAAAACTCGTACAAAATAATCTTTAATATGTTTAATCGACAATGTGCAACGTTTGCGCTTTATTTTCCTGCGAATATCAAGTTTATTTACTACATTCTTCGATGTCAACGGTGTACCCCTTGCGACGGTCATACATAGACCACGAATCAACTAATATTTTTTCCCCAGCGAACCTTAAGAGAGCTGATTAAAATTACGATTAGATAAAGCAAGGCTCTATTGTATAGTATTGCATACAAAGAGATTGTATAGATAATTATTATTCTATATAATCTGTTTGATTGTCAGAGAAACCGTTGTACCCAACCTCTGCCCATTACGCATGCCCCAAAATGGCTGCGACTCGCGCATGCGCACTGTACTCAGCACCAGTACAGTATCTACTACGACCACAAAACTGGCGCTCTTGGCTCCTCGAAGAATGATAGATATATAAAAAGAATTTAGATCATGCATCGTTATTGGTACGGTATCCTAGAGAACCATAATAATGAAAAAGTGAAGCTGAAACCACGCATCGTGTAAAACCTTAAAGTTATATGACTTCGCACCCTTAGAAGCACCCCTTTAAAACCTACCAGGCATCGTTTCCTACTGTAACAGCACTGCGCGCATGCGCGATCAGCTTTCTCTACCGCACGTGCGCGACTCGACGCCATTACTGCGTCGCCACGCAACAGCTTCGTTGCGCAATAAACAGCGTTACCGCAACCTAAAAGGTCCGAATAAAACTCGTAATTCCTTCCAATACCGATTCATCTCTTCACGATACATCTCGTATGCACGTAATCTTCATTCCGAAAAACTAATTAAAGTTAGGCAAATAATAGATTGTATAGATAGAGTCTATACAATAATCGTGGCCAATACAGATTGCGCTGGTGCAGAAACTAACCTTTTAAACAAAATTATTGCCACACATGGGAAGTAACGAAGACGTGGAAGATAAACAAGATGGTAAAAGGTTTTTTCCATTAACTTTATTTAAAAAAAAATACAATACTTAGATAATATTATTTACAATGAAACGAGCGATACAAGACGATTCGGTATTTACATGGTTCGGAATGTTTGTTTAAGACGCTTCCGCGAGTTGGAGACATTTGGATGTCACGTTCCCCCAGGTGACTGAAAGAAATTGAGGTTAAAGCGGCTGATATACGCTAAAGAGGCTCTCTCGCGCAATCTCACGATCGTATGTTTTTAAAGGCGAGCACGTGACGCCCAGCTACTCGGAGTCTCTTGTGTAAGCACGCACTCGGCTATTCACTTTTGATGCTGGTACAGGCTGCCTCGACGTCTTATTAACAGGTCGCCCGCGCCGCGCGTGACGATAGAGAATGCAAAAGTAGCGTCTCATCGTTCGCGTTTGATGCACTTTCTCGCGTCGCTAGAATCGACGAAACTGAAACCCTGGAGACGGTTTTCGCAACCGCGTTAATTAACGAGGACACGGGAATGAAAGGAAATTAACGTAACAATCTGCGATAGAGATTACGCCTGCTTGATATTAATCTAAACTCAGGTTTAAGGGCTTCTTAACACTTTATGTACCAGGATATAGTTGCAGGAATTAATTAACTGCGTTATTGGTCTACTTACAGTGGTCCATTTAGAGAAATAGACGAATCTTTTGTTGTACAAAGTCTACGATAAACTTTAAATGGTAAATTGTTTCTAAGGTGACTGGTAAATAGAGCATTAGGAAGGCTTAACAGTTTGAGTATAATGTAAATTGTGTAGAACCACAGCATAAATTGAATTTACGTTACAGAATCTTGGGCCGCCACTTTCTTCTAGAGAATTAAATTTTCTACAAAAAAGTCTTATGAATCAAGCTTGTACAACCAATACTTATCGAATTAAATAGCTGCATAAGAGTTGCTTACGATAGGGCATAGCTGAACGATCAACTGTTGCAACGCGGATTCGTACGATTGTCCAACTGACAACTTCATAAAAGGCCGATGTTCCGTCGCCACGGAAATGTCAAGAATTGTTGCGAAACAAAACAACGCCGCTCCTGCGAGATAATTTGCCTTGTTGCTCGTATAATGGCCAGTCGTTAACGATGGTTCGCGTCCATCTCTCGCGGGAATCCCACTTTCTATCGAGCTTCGAACTCTAGAAGCTTACCAAACGTTCAGGAATCCTTGTAACTAAATTTATTCGAACGTTTCTAGTTGAAAAACCAGCAAATACGTTCACTGTGGCCAATCTTTTAATCGACTCTCTCCAGACCTAGAATTACTGATTTCAGTAAATGCTGTTTCATGTTATAAAACGGATCTTTAAGCAAAAGGAAATCTTTGCAAACATGTCTACAAAAATTGAACGTAAATAGGAATTTATTATAGTCGGTGAATATTACATGAGTTTTTTTTTTTTTTTTTTTTTTTTTTTATTTATTGTATACCGTATACATTTTGTAGTTTCTTACACATTCGAATTCAAATGTGGCAGAACGGAAGTATCGCTGTCGGTAAAAATGCGCCAATCAACCTTACCAACAGTTCCACGTTTCTCCTTACGTTTTCAAGCCTTATCTTGAGGACAAAGAGCCTGCAAGTCAATCGTAGTCTTTTATAAGCGGCAAAACGTCGTTCGCGAGAAATAAGGAGAAGCGTGGACTGCAGGAGACGGAAATGATTTCTCAAATATTACGATGCACACAATGCTAACGATCGTAAAAGATACCGTTGTTCCTGCGTTCATTGTTGTACAATGAATGTTCCATTCCTATTCTCATTCGCAGTTTCAATTTCACCTCGTGTCCTTTCGTGATATGCCAACTGAAAATAAATTCCCGTGAGAAGCACGTAGAATACCATAAAATACCTTAGCTACTTACCATTTGTGTTATCGCTGGTCGATAATCATTATGGTAACGCTCCGCTGTCGGTATATCAAACATCTTGGTGATTATATTTCAAAATATCAACGCATTTGTACAAGTAATGTATTACGTAACACTAGTAATGATAAAATATTACAAAAAAAATAATTTAGAGCTGAGCGAATAGATTTTAATAAAGAGTTAACGTTAAGGTATTCAAAAGACGCGCGCGGAATCTGACATCATTACGCACGCGCGAGTCATAGCGAGCTTACCATCCTTGCGCATGCGCGAGTAGACAAGGACAGATAGATTACCGCCATCTTGTTTCGTCCATGTTTCCCGCGCTTTTCTTTCTGGTTTTAGCTATGGCTATCTGTAATATCTTCCTGCCTTTTTCTCAGTTTCTCTATGATTTTTGCTATAAACGAATGATTCTAAATAGATCCACGACGTCAAGGTTCCTTGAATGATCGAAATAAGGTAATAAATAATGAAATAATCGCTCCAAAGAATGTATATGCTAGATGACAAAGATGCAATACCGTTGAGTAGCATTCAATGAATACTAACAGCCCTTTCGCAACCATAACGATAGACTTATAATGAGACACGTGTCGTAAATCGTCGACGAGAGAGGTATTCCTGCATAAATATCGTGAAAAAAGTGTAAAACTGTTGACATTTAAGCGGGACGATAATCATGGGTCGATTATAAATCCATCACGCACGTGCTGCGGATAATTGAAACGTTCAACGGGATTTCCATCTCCATGAAACGTTTGAAAAGGATCTAATAATAGAAAAAGAATTAATTCGCGACAATTTCATTCGCAGGACCAAAAGAATTCAACTACAGAGGCCACAACTACTTCTATAGTGGACATATCCCAGCACATAGCAACCAGAGGGTGGATTGGCTGGATGCTAGGAACATTTGCAGGGAATACTGTATGGATCTCGTGTCGATAGAGACTCAAGATGAAAACAATTTAATTTTCAGACTCATTCAACAAAGTAAGTGGCTGAAACTCTTGATGCTTTTCCATAGAAATAAATAAACAAAATATGCTATGCAAGATCTACATTAATCTTGTTGTATTGTATAGTCTAGACAAGGTCAAACAGAGACCAGAATGTTACAGTATACTAAAAAAGTCCAGACTCAAACAAAACTTTTGAAAAATTTCTGGTTTAACTTTCTTAACTTATTGTCCTATTGTTGCGTATGCTTATATTTTATATTCTAGACAAGGGCCAAACAGAAACAACAATGTTGTCATTAACAAAGAAAAACTTGATTCTGACAAAATTTTAATTTAATTAAAATGTCTCCCATTTATAACTCCCTTAACGTATTGTTCTATTCTTGTGTACGCTCTCTGGAAAGATTGATGAGTTCCATGAAGCAATTATCCATATAAAAGAGGATATCCTTTCTCAGCCTCGACCTACTTAAAGATCCTTCATCTCACCTTCAAGGTTCTCACTTGAACTCTGCAGCTTGGAGATTCTAAAGCATGAACAACAAACAGATTGAATAAATTGCTAGTTGGTACTATTCGTTACCTAATATTCAAATAAATTATTATCTATCTATCGTTCTAAACGATTACTCTGAATTTAATTTTGTATTCTGTAGATTGTAGATATTGGACACGTTAATTCAAACGTGTTTTAATTCGAGAAAACATAGTTATTTAAAAAACGAAACGACTGTAGAAAATAGTGGTGCGATACGATTTGAGCATTAGCAGAATCAGATCCCGGTTTCTCACGCTGTGGCGAAATAGCTGGAGTCACGACGTTATAAATCACCGAGAGCGAAGTTGAAGCATCGCTTCGTGTCGACGGATTTGTTTCGAAATTTCTGAACATTCAGCTGGCGTGAACACACGTCACGCTAAGTATAATAAATTGCTTACTGTATCTGTACCCTCGCCGAGTCTTAGTGTTTCCACACAAGTTGCGGATAGATGTTGATATTTCTTCATTCTTTAACTTGTACTTGAGTCTACTCTCGAGTACATAGCTGGGTCTCTGAACCTGGCAGCTTCGTTTTCAATAGTTCTATACTTCCTGATCAAGTAAACTAAATATTTGTATCAATTAGAATTATTGGATAATTTTTTAAACAATTGTAAGTGAGTCAGTTTGATGTACGGCCCCTTACAGGGTGGTCTCCAGCTCTAATAAATTACCCAACAAGTCTTATTGATAGATGCACTAGCTTAATCTATTGAGAACTATTGAAAATGAAGTCAGAACTATTAGTTACAAAGAAAGATACTGAATGAATGATATTCTTCTTAGACGATGTTCCCTACATTTGGACATCAGGACGTCTCTGCGACTTCAAGGGTTGCGAGAATCGTCGCGACCTAGAGCCAAAATCTCTCTACGGATGGTTCTGGTCGGCCAATAGGAAGAAGATGGCACCGACTAACCAGGTTCCCGAAGGCTGGAACTTCAATCCGTGGTCTCAAACTGGCCATAAGAAAGTCAGGCAACCGGATAACGCTGAATTCGACATAAACGGCACCAACGAATCCTGCTTATCTGTTCTTAACAATGTTTACAAAGATGGAATCAGCTGGCACGACGTCGCGTGTTACCACCAGAAACCTTTCGTATGCGAGGACTCTGAGGAACTCTTGAATTACGTGGCTAGCACTAATCCTGGCCTTCGTCTTTAAAAGTATCACCGATAAACAATCTTGTTGCGACTTAACACTAAACCTACCCACGTTGATTTGTGACTACTTTTATAGGACGAATGCATTAAAGACACTGTTTTCAGTTATATGCAAAAATATTTTACGTGGAAATGAATAATGCGTGGAACAATTGTGTATAATTCGCGTCTTGCATATAAGAACTGTATACAAAAGTTAGCATATATACTGTATACGAAACTAAATTAAATGATGCATGAAACAATTGTATATAATTCGTATATTGCATAGAACTGTAAAGTTTGAAATCGGTCATTTGATCAGTCGTGGTAGGTTTAGTGTTAAGCGCGATTTGTAGGCAAAAAGAAAGAAAATGAAACGAACATGAAAAATTTCCTTTGAAAAAGCTACACGCTCTAAATGAAAATTATCTTCCTACGATTTTCTTAAAATTCTATTAGTAAACATGAATCGTTGACGAATAAGTCTAAAAGAAACTTAATACTTAATTAATTCTGAACAAGGAAGTAAACGTTAATTTTTAATTATAACCTTCATTCAAGGATAACTAATGGTGCGAACATATAATAGCATTTACGTTTATGAATAAACCGTAACTGTAGGTATTTAAAGAAGTTTATTTATGAAATCTTACGAACTACATATAATAATTAAAATTATTCATTCCCTACTTTTCTTCGCTTTCTTCTGCGCTAGAAACCGACTCTTTCTTCTTTTTACGAGTTTTAAATCTGTCACGTTTCACTCTGATACCTCGTTTACGTTTTCGAGGCAAAGATGTAGGATCTGCGAATGAAGTATAACAATAAAACGCACAAATTAATATCGGATTCTATACAGTAAAAATACGTACGATCTTCAGGGATATTCATTTGCTTCCTTAAAACTGTGCGAACTTGTCTGTTGATAATTTCTCTGCACTGTGCGTCGAAACCGTTTGGTAACCAACCTCTTTTCTCGTGACACCTTATGCCAGGCAAAGGATCGGGCAACTTTGCCAACATCTCTTGTATTTCGTCCACGAGGACGTCGCAGTACTAAACAAAATTTTAACTTCGATGTACATCCAGAATTTTGATAATTTTAATTTTAATTTTAATTTTGAATTAATTTAAAAGTAACCTGGTAAAACATTTGCCTAGAAGGTGGCACGGTTCCCTCCCGATAAATATACACATTTTCGTTTAGATCTTGCTCTTTCTTAATGTTCTGCTCCTGACTGGAAGCTCCTTTTAGAATCGTCTTTTGCTTCGCCGCTGGTGTTGATTTGTATGGCAAAGTATACATCGAGTAATTTCTTTTACATTTAACAGTAGATCCCAAGCCATCTACACGTACACAAAAATAGTAGGAAAAATAATAAAAGAGAGCAGAGCAAAACCATTAAAAAATACTCACGCATGGCTTTTAATCTGTAATCCAAAGTTTGGTACTTCCTCGCAGAGATATCTTTCCTCGGATCATAGCCCAGTTTTACCCACATAATTTTCCATGGACCGGTCATGAAATAATACGCCACGGAAGGTAACAAAATTTTCAGTCGATCGTTCGAAAATTTTGTTTCGTACATTAACGCATTTTTCGACCAGATCGGTCGTTCCTCGAATATTTTACGCATTTGTTCGATGTGTTCGGATTGAACGAATTTCACTTTCAAAGCAGTTTCTATGCCCGCTGGCGGTTTAGTAGGAACCTCTGGTGTCGAGAAGTAAATGAAATTCGAGAACCCTGTTTTTCGTTTTCTACTCCTTCCTATTACGTTCTCTGGATACGAGTTTATTTCAGTTTTTGGTACGTACTGCTGCACCGTGCCCATTCTGCTGAACGTAGCTGGTGGTAAGAAATAAGGCACGTCGTTCTTTAACCAAGAGAAATGCGGTATGTTGATGGGATAAATCTTGTTGTATATGCATTCCAATTTTTTGGGATCCGATTTGCTTTCAGCTAGAGGTAAATACTGAAAGTCGATAAGATCTGGAAAATGGTATTTCAAAAATTTACTTGTATTTTAAATTATGTGAACTATTGATATTTCATAAGATACATACTCCTAAATCTAAACTCTGTGTCGATTCGCCCTAGAACTTTTAATTTTGGCAATTCGTAATCTTTATCTTCTGAAAGATCTTCATACTTGGTATGTTCAAATGTTGGTGTCATGTTTTTCTTCTCCTTAAAAAAATGTCCATCGTCCATGGTACCTATGCTGCAACCTTGAACTTGATTTGCTAGTTCGGATATAAGTGGTTCATTCTGATTCTTGTTTTTTTGTGTATCAGATGACTTCAATGAATCCATATTACTTTGCACATTATTCGTTATATTTACAGTTGTTTCAAACTGTTCCTTTGTTCCCTTTTCTTTAGGTTGCTTCACCTTTTCGACTCTGGACTTTTTAACTCTAACTCTAAGCAAGAATCCTTTGGTATTATATTTATCACCACAAGCTGGCTTACAGCAAGGTTCATCTGGTCTGAATTTCAACTCCAAACGTCGGTTTGGAGTATTCACTGCCTGTAAATATATAACGATAAGTAACAATCATTATCTACTTTTGCTTGTCTATTTTCATAAAAACAATACATTACCGTAGAAATGCTACTAATACCACCTAAGGTTTCTATAGCTTTATCTGAATTAACAACATTTCCAGGGTACATAATGGAGATGAACGTTCTATCGAATCTGTGACCTCCGGGAAGCACTGGCCCAATATACTCTTCGTGTTGTTCGACCTCGTCTTTTTCAAAAATCTAAATCAAATCAAATCTCAAGGTTATACTACCTTAAAATATTGCTTTACATAGTTTTATATCAAATATAAATTCGACTTTACATTGTTGCTATCGTTATTAGTTTCAGGTACATCGCAGTAAGAATCATCGCTGTCAATCTCTTCGCAGTTGTCATCAATTTTAAAATCTTCATCTCCTTTGGGCTCCAAATCATAATCCTTGTCACTCTCATCGCTTGGTTCACTCATAGTTTCTTATACTATCATTCTACGAGTAACAAAAATTTCTCTTCAAGAAATTTATATAAAATCAAAGACGAATGTACACAGTACTCGATGGTACATTTCTTACTTTTAAGGTTAGTTTCATACAAAGAATAGAGAACATGAATTTTACAGAAAATTCAACATGATTCACGAATCATTTCTCTATGAATTCAGTTACACTTTGTTTTTCAACTCGAGCAATTGATAATAATTATTTATTATCGTAACAAATAAATAGCTAGACTTAAAAGCATTTAAAAATGCGCGCGGTTTACTGAAAAATGGCGGTACCCAATTAGAATCGAGCAACATATTTCGTGCTTCTGATGGGAGAATCTCTAATTCGAAAGGCGCATGCGCATTCACTCTCAAGAAGAACTTGACGAGTTTCGTCTCTATAAACGTATTTTATGGTAGAACATTTTATACGCTGTTCATGTTTGTGTTTCAGCTGTTGAGTCGTGCATGCTCGTGCACTTGTGCCAACTTGTGCGGCTCGTTAGTTGAAATACAATTCATTTTTGTGTATTCTTCGGTAACGTTGAAGTCTAGAAATGACTGGGTTTACAGAGAGTGCGCTTGTGAAAAGATTAATGGACCTGAATCCCTCCCAACAGAGTATTCAAACATTGTCCCTTTGGTTAATTCATCACAGAAAACATCACCCAACCATCGTGAAAGTCTGGTTCAAAGAAATGTGTAAAGGTACGTGACGACCGTCGTAAGTACATCTTTATTTATTTTATACTTAAAACTTGTGCTAACTGACGTTATTTTATCAGCTGTATCGAAAAGCTTTCCGAACGGACAAAGTAGCGAACGAGGATCGTTAAAATTTCTAGGTTATCTCGTAAATTAGACGTTCGCCACGTAATTGTGGAGATATTCTTTATAACTGTATGTCAGCTGTAAAATTAGGTTTATCACACTAGTAGTCGCTTGTCGCGGTTAGGATATGGTGCAAATCATGCAACATTATAATTTTAAATATCCAACTGATTCGATACCATATTCTTGTACATAATAGAGATACGAATTTGTTTACACGAATGATCATGATGATATTTAAACCTTTGCCCGATACTCTAACCTAACTCGACAAACATATAATAGTATTGGGAAATCTGAATCAGGAATCACTGTAATTTTTACCTGATTCAGAATTTCTATTATAAATCATTGTTAACTTAATTTCAGTGACTAAACTATCGTTTAGTTTAAGCCTTGCTAGATTAATTAGTAATTTTTTTATATGTATTTCTTCCAGTGAAGGATAATCGCAAGTTAATGTTCATGTATCTGGCGAACGATGTTATTCAAAACAGTAAAAAGAAAGGCCCCGAATTTGGGAAAGAATTTGAAACAGTGTTGCCTAAGGCTTTTGAGCATATGAAGGGGTTCGACGAGAAGACGAGGGAGAGGTTGAACAGATTACTGCAAATATGGGAGGAGAGAGGAGTGTACGATAAAGCGCAAATCACAGAATTTAAAGTCGCCTTTACGGATACCTCGAAGGATCCAGGAACACCGCCTCCTAAAAAGAAACTTAAAAACGACATAGAGAAAGTAAAGGTAACGTACAATGTTGGTTTCAAGTTACATTAAATCTGGCGTTTATAGCGAAATTATATGTTCACTGTGTATTATAGAAAGAAAAAAAGGAGAGAAAAAAGTCGGAGACTGAAGTCGAAGTGGATGGAACGAAAGAGCTGCATGTTACGTTGAGTCCACGTACTCCTGCCGGAGATCCACCGGAAACAGAGGAACTCATCAAAGCCTTAATGGTTAATACCATTTATAAAAAGAAACATTCGGATTATGTATCGTTAGCAATAAACTGTCTTATACAGAGTAAAATATATGTTGAATCCATAAGGCGCACTGGCAAGCATATTTACAGTTTGATGTATCCACCCCCAATAGCAATTTTATTCTACTCGTTACTTTTATTCTTAATCAAAAATATTGTTTCTTCTATTTTGTAAAAAAACTTTATACCGTCTCTCATTTAAATAACAAACCATTCCGTTACTTTTATTTCAAAACAACCGAATAAGCATTCAGTTTATATTTTTAGAAATTATTCTTATTAATTTCGAGTACTTGTGTGAATAAAACTGCATTATTCTCTCATGTGAATTTTGCGTGTGCGAAAACTGTAAATAAGATGCTTCGAATACGAGAACATTGAAGGCGATCATTAAAAAGCCTTCTACGTTTCAGGATTTGGAAAACACAGCATCCTCTGACGCTGGTGTTAGAGAACGTATCGCATCTCTGCCACCAGAAGTTTCGGAGGTTTCGCTGCTTGCGAATCTGGCTGATAGAGCAGCCGCGGACCAATTAAGCGTTGCTGTAAACGAAGCTGCTGCATTGTTGGCGGATTACAATGGACGATTGCAAGCTGAAATGGAAGACAGAAGGAGATTGTTAACTATGCTTAGAGATTACACTTTAGCGCAAAGGCAGTTACTTCAGCAAGCGCAGACTACTTTAGAAGTACGATTATGATTTGAACTACTCGATGAATCTGTTCACTAAGAATGTTATGATATCATATGCTATGTTGCAGGACTATAAAGAAAAACTTAAAAAGGTGTGCACAGTTCGATCAGAAGTGAAATCCCACATTTCGAATCTTCCCGACTTGACGCAGTTACCTGACGTCACAGGAGGTTTGGCACCTCTTCCATCGGCTGGTGATTTGTTTTCCATGCACTAGCACATTGAGTTTAAAGAGCACGATCATTGAATTATTCCTGAGTTCCACGCATAGACAAGCACGACCATGCTACGTTAGCTTGGTTTCTTGCGATCGATTATATCTTATCCAGTAACTTTATATTTTTCGATATTTACAACGTTAAATATTGTTCGAACTTGTGGCGTCTAATTGCAAACTATACAAGAGAAGAATCGACGAATGAAATCGCCACGAGATCATTTTCCAAAATACCTTGCTAATAAATAAATGTTAGTTATCGAGGTATCGATGAATTATCGTAATTTTATTATATAAAGACTCGCTAAAAACGAAAAGAAAAGAAATATGTACGCATGCATGGAATAAAACAATGCGCATCAATTAAATGTGCAGTTAGGAATATTCAGAATACTGAAATTTTTTTTTAGTTTGCCCAATTATCGATGACCAACACAGCGTTTAGAATATTCATTTATAACATTTGGTAATCATCCTTTGTGTATATATATTGTAGGTAATATAATTCTGGGACTGAGAAAGACATCTTAAAACATAATGCTGCAGTTAACTTTAAATATATATTGGGACTGCGTAAAGTAAATAATATTGTATATGTAATATTGTATGAAATAAATCGCGTGATTTGTGCGTTGCGGAAATTGTAATAATATGCAGAATATTAATACGAATAAATGTTTTGATCGTTATAATTTGTGATCCTCGCTTAACATTGTCAAATATAATTTTTTTGTATCTTTCTCAAGATGAAAAAATTATATAAATAAAATCGCAAGACTATAAGTATAATTGAGCGTTTCAATGAAAATGTTGCTAGAATGAATTACGCTTATTTAACTTATTTTGTATTTATTGAAATAATATACAGTCATATTTATAATTACATTTCAATATACAAAATTAAAAATAATCGAACAATAATATCATACAATTACTTTAACTCGTTTTATAACTCTTGGCAAGTGTATCTGGCAAGAGTTGTACGCTTATTTAATCGAAGGTTAACGCATTAATTTACGTACGCATTCGTAACTTTTCGTATCACAGTATATACAATAAATAAGAATATTTATAAAAATATTTAATGTTTTAGCAATACATTTTCGCAACTAAATATTATACACTTAGGAAAATCTTTATGCTAACTTATATGTAATATGACGAATTGTTATAGGGAATTATCATAAATTGTACGAATATGTTCTTAAGTTTCATGTGGATGGGGTGGTCTTGTTGGTTTAAGAATGAGTTTCCCAGTATCGTCGCAACTCATATTAAAATCACCAAGAACGCTTCTGGCTCTCTGAGTTATTATACTCGGTGCTATTACCCGTCTGTGAACTCCCATCATGAATAGTATCACTGAAATTAATTGATATTTAGCTTGTACAAACTAGCAATCGCAGTTCTTTTCTTATTTTTCTTCTAATTCAGCATTGATCAAACTTACCTAAAATAATGCTAGCGATTGCAAAAAATGGGTGATTGCATAGGCTTTCGGTAAATGATACAGCTGATGTATTAGGATCCGTTAGCCAATGCCACGCGCCAACAGCGGTGCAAACAGAAATGAAACCCAGGAGTACTGAAAGTAACATTACGTTTAAATGTAACATCTATAAATAGGATAAAAGAAACATACTTCTCCATCGTAAGGTAGCTGGCTGCAAACTGGCAATCACTTCTGTGAGACGTCTTTCAAAAGCTTTCAAGTCTGAAAGTGATAGAGAGTTACGAAAGAATTGTTAAACTAACCTCAAAATTGTTCATTCGCTATCGTTACATGTTTCCAGTTTTCACTGAGATAATGATAAATAAATAACAATTCAGTATTTTTACCTTCGCAAACCGTTTGATCTAAAGACATTTTTATCTATTTCATACATGTATTTGATCAGGGTGCAAAACAAAACAATGATATCGGATACTATTGTTTGCGATAAAGTTAAATACAATTAATTATCCGATATCAATCATCTTTTACTGGCCGTCTCGTTGATATTTTCTTCTCCATAATTTCAGTTCAACGCAACAATTTTGTGAAAATATACATAAATACATAAACCCAACTTGGGTTGCATACGCTCAATGTAGAGTACTTTTGTAGATGCGAAACCTTGGCGGTTTTTCGAGTTTTGATTGCGTATGCGCTGTATTTGCTAGATGGTAAAGTCGCGTTTCTACTCTACCGTCATCCGTAACTTAAGATTTCGTCGCTAGATGGCGATAGCGTGTTTCCTAGGGATCGCTGCTAGATGGCGCCATTTTCCATTTTACTTACCACGTTACGATAAGTATCGACAGGAGTACAATGTGTTGTATTTCGAAATATAAGAACGCAAATTTATAAAAAAAAAGCGAGTATAACCAGAATTCCTAACTCGTGATTTTCGAAATTTAATGCGCATGTATGAAGGAAGGGTGGGGGCTGATAGACTGTTCCCCCTCCATTGGTTGGTGTGCGACGAAGAGAGGTAGACGAGCACGGTATCTCTATCCTTCGGTCTCGTCGGTAGCCCTCTCCTTCTCGCAATAGCGCGCTGTCTCAGTCTGTCTCTGTACGTCTATGGTCGTTGGTCCGGGGGGTGAAAAGGGATTATGTATCGTTGGTTCAGCTCGTTCTTCGTCGCTGGCGATTCGTATTTCGTGTTTCGTGCGATCCTCGAGCGAGGCACATCGTAATGGCCGCGACCTGACTCGGGTTGGCGTGCAGCGAGCAAACACCGTTCGCGTTACGTGAGGTACTAAAAAGTCGAATCAGCTAGTAAACGGGGAACGAGAAGGCAGAGTTTAGGGTTACACGATTTTCCCTGTGGTCGCGGGTGCGTGTGTGCGTGTGTGCGTGTATGTATATGTACGTGTGCGGTGGATAAGGCGTGAACACAGAACACAGGAGTCTCGAGGACACGGCGAGCCATGAGCGACGACCGAAGCGAGGAGGATCCCATAATGGACCTCTTTTACAGCAATTGGGAGCAACAGTGCGTCGAGGCGCTAGAAACTGAGCCAGATTACGAAACCCAACTGCACAACGAGAAAGAACTCTACTCTCAACAGATGTGGACGAGCTTTCAGTCCACAGCGTCGGCCATCGCCCAGCTGTACAAAGGCGAGAACCATAATACCTCGTACACCCTTCCTGTTCGGCCCTGCGAGTAACACCGAGCGAATCTCGCACGTCGTTACCATTTTTAGTGACATCCATTTTGTGCGACGCACGAGACATGTCACTCTTCTTGCCCCTCGTTTCCTTCTGTTTCCTTCATCCCCCCCTGCGTATATGCATATCGATCTAGCCGCGTAATTAGGCCCCTTTCGAACTTGTTCTTTTTACAGATCGGACCCAGGGTGTATCTCTCTGGCTGCCCTTTCAGATCGCTGCGGGGACCGTCACATCGTTGTACAAAGGTGCGTGCACTTCTTTGGTTTCTCTTGTCAACAACGCTGCCAAGATAAACCTTCAATCTCAACTTCCCCCCTCCTCTCGCCTTTCTTGCCTGATACATCTTTCCTTGTCCCTCTCTCTTCCTGTATTCTTTTTTCTCCTCCTTCCGCACGCCTTGCATACCCCTCCTCCTCCCCCTCCAACGGGCTATTCGATCATCCTTTTCTGCAGTAGTTACTCATTTGTACACAGCGATGACACGTCTCTGCACAGCTGACTAAGCCTGAAGGTCAGCTGTTAAACTTGTGAATTTTTAACCCTTCGCAGCCTCCAATCTTCGAACCTCTAACCTAAAATAATTTTATACTCGGATTAATACTTAAACTTCATTTTATTTTAATATTTTCCGTACCTTTACATACTGACAGAAGTAAAGTCTTGGATTCCAAGCGTCACCATATCTCTTATACCGGTCATAGTTTAAAGTTGAGTCCTGCTTTAAGACTTTGAGAATAACTTTACGTATCCAAACTAATGTCAGAGACATTGTCAGAACCATGGTTGCATTCCGACAGATTCTGTGGACAGTATGCGTCGTTGCAGCGAGCTAAGCATAGAAATGGGTCGACAGAAGCGTAGCAAAGAAATAATGAACTGGGCCAGGAAAAAGAGACGTACGATTCGTAGGGAAGACCTGTTGGCGTATCTCGCTGGAAAGTCACCACCGCCACGACCACATTCGCACAGGTAAGCCCTCCTATAAATTGCAAGCAACCCTGATCCCTTTTGTAAGACGTTACGTCTACGCGGAACTCGGTACAGATTAAAAATGAAGCTGCATCGTAACTTTCAGGAGTTCACCTAAACCGAGGATGATGGTGTGCGGTTCTCCTCCCTCTCAGAGTTCAACACCAACTATGGTGGTGGCACCCACGCCAATGACTGGGAACGATCCTGATCCTGAGTTGCACACATTTAGGGAAGCGATCTCATTGTCTGGTGAGAATTATTCGTCTATCATTGAACAATTAGGAATATGTTTGTATACAATGAATCTTGAGCTTTTTAAACTGTTTACAAACTTTTCCTGGTATTTTGTGTTTGTCTTCGAGATTCTGGTACGCAGTATTTTGTATATCCTCGATAACAGTTAGGGATAGAATCATGCAATCCTTGTGTCTGTTGTAACTGGGATATTTTGGATAGGTTCGCCAATGTCTCGGCGTACTGGAAGGCAAGCTGAGTTGTCAGCCTTCATCAGCAGCGAGTTCGCCAGACATCACAAACGGCCAGCTTCGCACGACGTGGATATGGGATCCCCCACGCACAAACGTTCGCGTTTCATGTAACGGCGCGCTACGTGTAAAGCGACCTCGCTCCCTTGTTTCCCCATTAATTAATCGATTAATTATTAACGGTTCATCCCCCTCCTCCCGCGTAGATCCCATTTAAACGAAATCATTTGAGAGAAACAGTGGTTTGCATCGCCACGGAGAACGCTCGTGAGTTCTCGTACTTTAAATATCTCGTCGAGTTTCGTAAGTTTTACACAACAGTTCTGATTTGAATAATTGACGTTAAGGCGATTAACTACGGAGAGTAGCGTAATATCAAATCTACAGTTATTTGTGGAGGTCGTGGCTCTATACATGAAATTACAATCCATAGGAATCGCTGTTGTTTGCTTTGAAATTATTTATTTATTTATCCAAGCAGCGAGACTGATGCGAACGTGTTACGGAGTACCATTCAAAGTAATTAGAGAGGGAGAATTGTCATCGTTTTTTGTATACGGAGAGGTCTGTATAAATGATTATCGGTTGATTCACATGTTGTATATCAGGTTACTGCAAAAGTAATTTCGTTTTCTATGTGGTAGCTATCGAAAAAACGATATTTATCGAACATTCGCATTTCTAGATCGTGTATAACACGATCAGCTTTATATAGAAATTCATTGCAATATTAAATGGAAAAATAGAAAGAAAGGAAATTACTTTTGCGTCAAGCTGATGTGCCATAATATGTTGAAAGTTGCGTACGAATACACATGATCACTGTGTATGTTTGTATCCAGCAGCTGGTAGCTAAAACACGCGGTAGCCACCTCACGGTAAATTGTAAACACGTTCGAATGGTATATTTAACAATGAAACGGTGATGTAATATTTAATAACTGTATTATTCTGTCCACGGTGGTAACTTAAAAAAAAGGGGACAGGGAGGGAAACGTTTGTAAAATATTCTTTGATTCGCCAAAGGATCGCCTCTGATTTTATTATAATAATGTTGTTATGATTATTAAGTGATCATAGATAATTGATATTTTGGAAGATTTTGGTGATAACTGGCTAAAGTCTGAGTCGAAGTGATATCTGTAGGCTTTCTCGTCGTTTGTTGCACCAGGTGTGTCACGCTATGCCTCTATCATGGTCTCTGTACGGTTTTCGTTAGCTGTAAACGGAATAGAAAAAGAATATGTTGATAAATTGTTTGGTTTCTGTAGTCTTATAAATTCTCTTCACCGCTCTCATGAACAAGGGATTTGCATTGTTGTACGACTTCTATATATGTAGAGTAACTATAAAACTGTCTTTTGGATAATATATAATGTATATGTATATATAAATTTTATATATATATATATATAAATTATATATATATATAGTTGTTTCTGTATTCCTTTCGTTTTTGTAATTTTTATATATCTATTCTAATCGTATTCGCGCGGGTGAAAAAGGGCCGTGGATGCCTCAAATAACTGTACATGTATATTTTAATAATTATTTCTAGGCACCGTACCTCGTCCTGCTTCTATCTGAATTTCGAAGGTCGACGAAACCTACAAGGAACTTAGAGGAACTTGAAGAAATTTATTTAACTCTGAAATTGGACGTTTTTCTCCTATCTCCTAGTTCCTGCTTTCCTTCATTTCGTTCTTCTAAACTCATTTAGAAGCTGGCTTGTTCGTTTGTTTTCTTCTTCTCGAAATTGTTAGAGCACTAAGAAAAAAAAGAGTTCAGTTGTAAATATATAACATACGTTCATAACGATGATAGCTTTAGAGGTATTGCTAAATATTATTATCATTAATATTGACTACTATAGCTTTAATAATATTTATCGTGTAATCTCGGCAGTTAAGTGAACTCCAACGATTGAATTTACTTTTTCGACGAACTCGAAAGTTCCATTCCAAGGGAATTGTAAAATACGATGACTGGAGTAACTTTGTACCTTGTGAAATTTAAATACACGCTTTTCGATTCTTTTCCAAATTTTTTTAACGCCAGTCGGTTTCCTCCTTTAATCAAAGATTCTTTGGCAATCGATCCTGTGGATTTTCTTTCACAAGTGCAAAGGTGTGACTCTAGAAAGCATACACAGAAAAAGAAACACACACACTAAAGATGCCATACTTAGGAATACATTAGAATACATTAACGATAAGAAGAATATGCTTGATGATGGGAAACGTCGAGTCATTTTATACAGACACTTGAGTTTTTTTTTTCCTTTGTTTTTATCGGTAGATGTCTTTGTGTTTATAGTCCGAAAGCTCTTTCTTATTGGTCTTGAAAGAAAAGTTTGTTTCTCTATATTCGATAGAGTCGCGATCAATAAAATTGGCATTTTCCTTGAACAGCACGACGCAATCTGTGCTCTGTTACATCGAATCGATTTCTGTCGACTCGTATACAGATAATGTACGTGAAGGTTTCAGAGAATAAACAGTTCAGTTTAAATTCCTCACTGTTTACGTCTTAGCGCGTGATTTATTTTACTCTTGGCGAGCAATTTTTTGGAGGATTGTAAATCATTAGGAAAGAGTACGAACAACACGTCTTTCACGTTCTACTTTATGGAACCGTTTGATTTATATTCGTTGCCAAAAGAGGAGTTCCCGATGAAGGATTTGCCACTAATGTAAAATCGATTGTTGTGTATTCGCATAGAATTAGGCAAGGTAGCTTTACAGGCCCCTGAAATTAATCGATTAATATTTAAAAAAAGAAAGAGAAAGCAAATCGACTTCTTTTTACATTGAACTTTTGATGAATTGATAGCTGTCTAGAAGCGATAGGATAAATAAATATAATATAATATTTATGATTGGTTAATCGATTGATCTGACAGCCTCAGGAAGTAAGACGGGCAGGAATCGCGGCTTCTGTATCGTGTCTCTTTCACATTAATTAGTTGGTACGCTGATCGTACAACTGTTAGGAGCACTGGGGCGCCGAGAAATTTTTCTACGAGCCTCTTTCTTTATTACGATACACGTCGAGCGTATCTTCTATTATATTCGCACTAACAGGAAAGATCCGCGATGTAACGATCGTTTATGTTCGCGGCGAGGTGAGAAATGGTGCTGTTATTTTCTGCGAACACAAGAAGCTTCTATATTTTTGCGTCCCCTTGTTTGTAAGATAATGATTTACAAATAAAATTACAAAGATTTTTAACAAAATAATTATTACCTCGTCGTCTCGGGTATCGAAATGTTTCATAGGATAATTATTATTACATTGATCCGCTGTATTAAACGTTAGTTATTTACATTCTTTTATTTGATTCGTTGGCTCTGTACACTTTGTATAAAATTCGTTTTACTTATATAACAAATGCGCAATAAGAACAAAAATTTCATTCTTCCTTATCGTAGACTTAAAATACATGTAAGGCACTGTACACAGTACAAGAATTATTACAGCTAAGGCTTCGTGCGATGAACTATTTGCAGTGTCATGGCGATGATTAAAGTTACTTTACCGTACTGTTATACTTAAAAATTGTGAAGAATGGCAAACAAACAGCGCGATGCATTCTCAAATCTGGTGGTCGAACTAGAAAGATAATAATCTCTCGGGTTTACGGACCCTTTGATCGAAGAAATTACTAATTTTTATATTTTCCCAAGTTACTCTACGTTACGTAAGACACTTCGTAAGGCATTCAGGCATTTTCTTCCTCGTTTCCCTTTCATTTTGCAATTAATTCTACAATCTGCTGTCTTTTATAACGTTCTGGGGGGCGTCCAGAGCCCTTTTCCTATTCGCTATAGCGTTCATCAGCTTCCTCTTGGGTCCCAAGGGGAGCTTCAGAGCCGCGATATCAGTTTCAGTGAGCAGCATCAATGCTTCCAGATCTATTTGCTCGGATTCCAAAATGGGATGTATGGACGAAAGGTTATTGGCAACTAGGAATCTCTGTAAGGGAGTCCATTCCTCGTCAGTCTCTTCTTCTTCTTCTTCTTCTTCTTCCTCTTCCTCCTCTGCAATCGCACATTAGGTTTTAATTCAAGCTTGGAATATAAACATGCGTTAGTTGAATAGAATTCTTGCCTGAAAGTAAGTCGTCGTCCCACATGCTCTGTCTTCGAGCCAAGCTACCCGCGCTTCCTATACTGATCTCTTCGTTGTGCCCATTGGAGCCGACTCGATGGCCATTCAGGGAGCCATTTATCGAACCGCTCAGACAGGAGTTGCCGTTTTGCTGGTGGGCGTCTAATTGGGGAACTGGTAGGCTCTCCAGAGTTGTTATCTGCAGACGATAGACAAATTAGTATTTCTATTCTATTAGTATCTTGGTTCCGTTGTCCGTTAGATCGACGCTTGACAAACTTACTGGTCGTCTAAACGCTACGGATCCAAATCCTGGTCGATTGAAAATGCTCGCAGGTTCTTGCAAGAAGCTAGAATTCCCGACATCGTTCAAGTCTTCTGCGTTCCCTTGGTCGAAGCTACGGTCGCCTAGGAGGTCAGGAGTGCTTTGAGCCTTGCTAAGAGTGCCCCAGACATCAGAGATTCTACCACGTCTTCCAATTTGCTGGGCCTGCGTCTCGTAGGTTCCTACGTATATCACCTCAGAGTCCCTTCGCAGCCCGGTCAAGCTGCGAATCGACTTCTTCCCGTTCACTTCGATCTAAACGTGTGAAATTTCAGTATAGGAAGGCTCGATTCTGTGCTGTAGTACGAATAGTTTACCTCTACAACTTTGAAGTCGTCGACTGCCTTCCTAGCCAGTGCCTTCCTGCAGACTGCACTGCCGTGCTTCTTCGTAGTAGTGCCAACGATGTCGCTGAACGTTGGTGAAGGCTTGACTCGACCTTTGAAGGTCAATATACCGGGTTTCTGAGCTGGAACACCTGCTTCGTTCACTGTAGCCAAGTCCAGTTTCGTTCTGTCCCTTGACAGCTTCTTCTGCTCCTTCTCAGCTTTGATCTCCGCCATTTTCTGTTTCTTCATGTACTCCTTCAGTCTGTTTACAGAAATGTGTATCATGATTTTACGGAGATTATTATATATATTCTAATTGAAAGTACATTCGTACTAGTATTTCTATAGTCTTTACTTTTCGAACATACCTTTTCTCTGCATCTTTCTCAGCCTTCTCTCTGAGTATTCTACTTTTCTTCCGGTTGTTCAGTTCCTGGTCGGCCTGAGCGAGATCTAGGTATTGGAGGATCACCTCTCTCCCGTTTATGGCAGCCAAGTCTCGGGCGGAATGCCTGTCTATGTCCAATGACCAAATGTTACAACCAAACTTTACCAGGAACTTGACGCAATATTCGTGGCCTCTCGCCGCTGCTAGGTGGAGGGCTGTGTTACCAAAATAATCGGTCTTGTCTGGGTCACCCCTGTGGAAAGAGTTAGAAAACAGGTCCTAACTTGTAGAAGCTCTTAGACTCTTGGTTATTCTGTGTTTTATTTAAGTCTGGGGAGCTATTTAACTTCAAATAAATGTTATTCGTGTAGTTTCGACAAAAAAAAAAAAAGGAGAAATGGTTTTATCTGGCATCTGTGTCCACGACGAGGGCAACAATTACTCGTCCCTCCTGTTCTTTTGTTCCAATCGTATTCGCTTGGTTGCAATTTCCGTTTATGGGGTCGACTGATGCCAGATTATAGCGTGTATTTCCTGTTTTTACATGCCCAACTTTCAGGGTCGTTCTTTGACACAAAAGCTGATTATTTCCCCTTATTTTCTTGGTGTATTACACTATCGGGTCATTAATTTCAATACATCGCCTCACCTGTAAGTTTTCCAAGGAAAAACGAACGTAATTAACGTAATTAATAAAAATGAATTCATCATGAAATAACTAATTACTTGCATTGCTCCTCGAAAAATATCACAAATACGATGGTGTATTGAAATGAATAACTGGTAGTATAGGGAGATATACATTTTTATTAAAAATTAGTAGGAAAATTTGGTAAGAATACTATTTATGCAAGTTTTGAAAAATAATTCTTAACGGAGTTGCTAAAAACGATGCGTACGAAGGACACGGACGGAGTAAGATTTGCATAGATATTTCAGAATGTATTTATAAGTGAATAGAGCATCGAGAGTATACCCTTTGGCGACGAGCAGTCTCAGAACATCTATATGACCTTCAAAGGCCGCCCATAACGTGGGGGTCATTCCACCTTCATCGCGCCCGTTGCAATCCTTTTTCGTTGCTTCTTTTAAGACGTTCAAGGCCCCGCCGCGTGCAGCTCTGTGTATCAAACATTAAACAATTAACGATATTTCTTTAAAACCAAAATATTTATATAAGCTATACAATTTATATAACATAATTATTTTTATATTTAGAAAATAGATAGCTTTAAAGATAGATGTCTGGCATGAACGATATATATAATAAATCAGAATAAGAATTACAACTACTTTGCAACTCTATTTGGAATATGTAAAACATGCTGTACTAAAGAATTGTTTATAACTACATGATTCCTAGTAGCAACTTGTTGAGTAAATAGAACATTGCCTTAATTTATTATATATTCTTTATAACGAGCATTCTATTTACAAATGTTGATATGGTACTTTTATATATCTCTTTGAAAACTGAAAAAAAGCGATATCAATCGTAATACAACATCGATTCTGGAACTAGAAATTTTCCTATTGAATTACAATTAGTTTTCTAGATTTCAAGATTGTAATACTTCGGTTTCATGATCACCCCTTCGCCTGGAACACGTGAACAGAGAATTCAGAGTTGATACATCAAAATCACGAACCAGAGTTGTCATATGGAAGCACTTTCATTCCAGTGGGAGACGAAAATCTGATTCTACAATACTTGCATGCTTTCTAGGCTTTGCGCTTGATATTAAGGTAGTTCAAAAATACTCTTCAACTTTCAACCCCCTTTCTATGTTCTATTTCGATAAATGTTTAGACTAAATAAAAGTATAAAATTTGCGTTAGTTTTTAATAGATAATTGGAGGGCACTTTTGGTTCACCTTAATATCTCAGCACAGCGTACCAAAGTACCAATGATAGAAAAATACAGTATGCACAGTCTGCTGGGAATGGTAACTCACTTATGAAATCTATCGGACGTCATACTGTTCTGTTCCTTGATCCCTTCAAAGACTTAGTTATCGATGGTGAAACATCCCTGTAGACAGGACTTCCTGGCACTTCTTATGTAAGGGTTCCTTTGAGTAATAACGAGGACGAGAATTAGCAAGTGTACATGTCTGCGACGAAATAGAGGAACCACGTGTTTTATGTTTATGGCGTCCAGCGGTGAACTGCATTGAATGGCATTAAAGGTGGTAGGCTGGTACGTGCAGGTGCAGGCAGAGGCAGGTAGATGCTGCACTTGGCTGCACTGCGATGGCTTCTGTTGCCCCCACTAGAGACCCTTTAATCGCAAGTCGCGAAATAACGTTATCACATTCTGATTGGTTGCCATGATTTCTCAGTTAATTAATAAATACTCGTACGGTTCCTTTTAAAATTGAAGTAACACGAATTACGAGATGACGAATTATGATAATTTCAAGCGTTATGGCGCCGAAGGGACGAGCCATATGGTAGACTTTCCCCTGGATAAACCTTTGAAGAATTACGATAAATTACATGATAGGATATTACACACGAATATATAGGATTAGTAGTTCCATTATAAAAATAGTATTTAAGTTAAAGTGTATGATCAGTATTTAAGTTTAATTACACAATGTTTATACGTAACATGAATATTGTACATTTTATTGTTCTAATTCTTAAGCATAACTCTTAACAAATTCTTCTGTATCATTAGATAAATTAAAGTTAAGTGTGAAAGTAAAAGTACATATATCTATTCCTTATTTACTTATTTGCAATACCCCATTACATATCGAGTACTCCTGATATCAAGAGTTGAATTTCCCGCCAGAATTTTCAACCTACGGTGGCGCCATCGGTGGCAAAACACCCAAGCTTGTAGTGAAAATAGTATCCTCTGTTGCCACTAGATAACGCCACCGCTGGGTTTTAGTGGCGCCATCTAGCGGCGACACCGGAAACTATTTTCACTACAAGCTTGGGCGTTTTGCTGTTAGATGGCGCCACCGCCGGTTGGAAATTCTGGCGGGAAATTCAACTTCTACAATTGCAAATAAGCCAATAAGGAAAAGGTATATGTGCTGGGAGTGGATTTAAATAAATAAAATACGTTTCTCATGTAATTTTGGTTTATCGAAGCAAGTAAATCGATGATACATTGTTTTTATACATAGAGGTATACGTCTGTAGAAATCCGACAACGCTATCTCAAAGTATGATAGTGCCGTGGTTAGGAACTGTAGAGCCCTGCATACAGTATTTTTATAGGAATTTCGACGTTTACAGTTAAAGTCTGAGCTAACGAAATAATTAGCTTGTTAATCGTTTAGAAAATTCTTTTGTATGTAAGCAATTTTCTTCGGCACGACAATAAATTACAGCAAATTACCTTAACGCGGATACATACATTTTAAATAGGGTGCTTTAGAAAGTGAACATTTGAATTTATTTTGAGCCAGCCCTAATCTGTGGTAGATGTATTCAAAGCCAGTAGGGACACGTTGGCTCACGTTGGCTGATGTGTAAAGCTACGTAGTTACGAATTTTTTGAAATGACTAAGTTGATCGTAATATAGTTTACAATAATACCCTTATAATACATCCGAGAAGTTATTTTTCGAAATTTGTTTTACTTTGCACAATTTATCCACTTTTACTTAAGGTAACTAATATGTTTGCTGACTTCTGCCACTACAATACTTCAACAAGTATCCTAATTTTACAAGAATCGCTTAAACATTAAAACGATAGTAATTTGCCCCTTTCTTTGTTTGGTTTCTGTTTTTCATATGTTTCAAGTTTTATTTTTATTCATTTTATTCATTTTATTAACATTCGTTTATCAATTATCGTTGTCCCGAGTGTTTGTAATATTTGAACAGGTGCATCTACGCTTATGAATTTAGAGGTCATCAACCGCTCTCATGTTCACGTAAATCTCTCGATACATAACATATCGAACATTTCATGTAATTACATCTGTCGATTTTTATTTTCAGATACAATTATCTCGAACAAAATGAGAGTTGTCCTGTTAAGAAGGAATTGTTTTTTTAGTATTATTGTCTATAGCCTGCTTATTCTTTTTGTTTTGTACGTTATCTTTGACTTCTTTTTCGATAAACCAATCAATTTGAAAGAGTATTGGTCGGACAGTCTAAAAAGTAAACAGGTAAACAAAACATGTTAGAATTTTCATTCCGACAAATTTAAATTACCTTAATCTAAATGTTAAAGTTCCTCGTTTTTATTAATGTAAAAGATAGAGAAAAGTAATAAATTTAGTTTACTTCAATTTCATGAAATATCTGTGTTTTGATAAGTTTACATCAACTTTCATATCGTATTTTAGGTTCCAGTTTTAGTAAAGGATCTTGGAAACTTTGAACTTGAACATGTACCTTTTAGAAATGGGCCCGGAGAAGGGGGTAAACCTCATATCCTGAGAGATGATCAACAGAACGACGTTCAGCAATCAGATTCTGAATATGGAATGAACATGGTATGTTCAGATGAAATTTCGTTAGACAGATCGATTCCCGATACAAGAATGCCTCAGTGAGTTTTCATTAATGTCATTCCTCCTTTACTAATGCAGTCAGGATGGCACAACCTATTTTTCACGATTACATTTAAACAAAAAAAAAAAAGAGAAACATAAGTATTCCTGCCATTCTGAATGCGATAACTAGTTCAAAGTCTCGTGAATTTAAGTTAATACAATGTCCATGCGTTTAATCGACAGATGTAAACATTGGAATTATCCAGAGGTACTACCTCGAACGAGCGTAATTATAGTATTTCACAACGAAGGCTGGTCGGTATTAATGAGAACTGTTCACAGTGTGATGAATCGTACCCCTCCTCAATTTCTAGAAGAAATCTTGCTCGTAGACGATTTCTCCGATAAAGGTAGATTTTGTATAATTGTGTAATTAAAATAGAGACTGTATTTTGTCATATGACGCAGAGAAGGGAAACGCTGCTTACTTGAAAATCATTGATACGCGTTTGTACAGATAATTTGAAAGGTGAACTGGAATCTTACATAGAAGAATGGGGAGGCAAAGTAAAATTGATAAGAAATTACGAAAGACAAGGATTGATAAGAACGAGATCACGCGGTGCGCGCGAGGCTAAGGGCGAAGTGATAGTATTCCTGGATGCTCATTGCGAAGTAAACGTTAACTGGCTACCACCCCTTCTAGCTCCTATAGCTGCAGACAGGTAATCTCTCCCTCGAAAGCCACAGCACCTGGAAGCATCAGCCAATGTTAATTTCTCAACCAACCGATTAATTAACACGTTATGTCTTTAATTACCGCTTGAATATTTCTAGAACTGTAATGACGGTTCCCATAATAGATGGTATCGACCATAAGACCTTCGAATATCGGCCTGTGTACAGAGAAGGACATTTATATCGAGGCATCTTCGAATGGGGAATGTTGTACAAGGAAAACGAACTTCCCCCTCGAGAGGAGAAGGCCCGACCTTACAACAGCATGCCGTACAAGTAATTCGTATTAAAAAAGACATTCTTAGACAGTCAGTAAGAAAGTATTTGGCGAATACGCATTGGGCAAAACTTGATTCAGGTCCCCTACTCACGCTGGTGGTTTGTTTGCGATAAATCGCGAGTACTTCTTGTCGTTGGGCGGATACGACGACGGATTGCTCGTTTGGGGCGGAGAAAACTTTGAGTTGTCGTTTAAGATATGGCAGTGCGGAGGAAGTATCTTGTGGGTACCGTGCTCGCACGTTGGCCATGTGTACAGAGGATTTATGCCTTACACGTTTGGCAAATTGGCTCAGAAGAAGAAGGGACCGCTGATAACCATAGTAAGGGAGACGATAATTTTTAACTCCTTGCACTCGAGAGGGTGACTCTTGGTCGCATCTTAACGTGATGCAGTAACGCAAGCGATGTAATGTTTGTTTAGGTTTCATTTCTTTGGAACTCGAAGATGTCGATGAGGTAAAGAGGTAATCTTAGGCTTAACATCCGTGGCAATAGAATGCTAAGAAAGCATCTCGAGTGCAAAAGGTTAAGCGAACTTTTAAGGAAATAATTTTTAAGCGTTCTATTAACACTGCACGCTGTGTCATCGTGGCATAGATACAAATATCCCTTCGAATTTATTTGTAGAATTATAAAAGAGTCATCGAAACCTGGTTCGACGACAAGTACAAGGAATTCTTTTACACGAGGGAGCCTCTGGCTCAGCTACTCGATCACGGCGACATAACGGAACAATTGCTGTTCAAAAAACGAAAGAAGTGTAAAAGTTTCCAGTGGTACATGGAGAACGTGGCTTACGATGTCTTCGATAAATTTCCAGAGTTACCACCCAACATTCATTGGGGAGAGGTAATTCTGAATATTTTACACGACGTACATGCTTAGATTTCTATAGGAAGGAGTTTCTACATAATTATTTTTGTATTTCAGTTACGAAACGTGGCGACAGGTACGTGTTTGGACACTATGGGCAACTCGCCCCCCAGTTTAATGGCCACGTCCCACTGTCACGGATTTGGTAACAATCAGGTGAGTATTCTTCGTTTACGTTTAAGGAAGCCGACTATACTTATTTATAAACTGTGGCTTACGAGACGACATTGTTCAGTTGGTTAGATTGAACACGAAGGGTCAATTGGGAATAGGAGAACGATGCGTGTCCGCTGACGGCCAAGGAATAAAATACGTGTTCTGCCGGTTAGGGACCGTGGACGGTCCCTGGCAGTATGACGAAGTAAGAATAGAAAAATATAATTAAATAATTAAAGAATTGCAGTGTTTACTTTAAACTTGAACTGTTAATCTTTCAGAAAACGAAGACACTCCTGCACAGAGTCCACAAGAAATGTATGGCGCTCCATCCTCAAACTCAACAGTTGTCCCTAATGCCATGCGACGTGAACAACACGTATCAGCAATGGTCTTTCCATAAGATTCACCCACGGTGGTGAAGAAACCAGAGGAATCTTTGCATTCTACACCAAATTGGGTACTTTAAAAACTTCATTCACGCATCGACTATTATTCCTTATACGCAACAAACTGTAATTAAGGTACGTTATTTGTACATTTATCGCGAATATTCGAGAAAAATTATACGATCGATTCATTTCCGAGACGTTGGACTGCGGATTTTATGCATTTACGATATAAACCGGTGTAATAAACGCATGGTAAACATGCCCAACAGGTATGTACGCTTCTGCAAAATGAAATAACATGATTGTTATATTAATTGTACATAAAATGTATTCAATGTATATTGCGTGTACTTTATGTATGCTTTCTATATCGTACGTCGTGAATGCATAAAGACCGCAATCATAGTTGTAAACATTCGCAGAATACCGGTGCTGCATAATTTATAACACTATTAAAATAAGATTCATAATTTGTAAACAATGGGCATGGTTTCATCGTTTTTTTTACAACGGAGATTATTTCGTAATATTTATACTCGAACACGCATACTCAATGATTTACAATCTTCAATGAAATTATTACGCCAAAGTTCAATATCTTTTCACACGTTGTCCTGTGATGTAAATGAAATTTCGCTCTTATCGTTTCCAATCAATTCTCGAGAGTCACTTTTCTCGCGATCGAACACGCCTTGCATTCGAAGTAAAAAGAGAAGACTGTTATCCTATAAGAATCGTTTTGAATGTACATACACGTTGAAAAACCAGTTTGTAGTGGATCGAGAACGTGTGCTTCCATTTTTGACTGTTTCCTACTGAAAGAGCATGTTCGCTGGTGTAGTTTTGTAATCCTTTTTTTTTCTTCTTTAATTGTTTAACACATACATTCAGGCAAGAAGTTACTTAGCATAATGTAAAAAAGACGTAACGAATGTTTTTTCAAAGACAATGTACCAATAAAACGGAGCAAATATAACAGTTTGTCATAATAACCCGTGTTTTAACTCTCTCAGATCACCATAATTCTTATTTCACTAACATTTCTTATCGTAGAAAAATAATCTCATCGGTACCTTACTTACTAAGCTCTTATTCTTTGTCTAATGAACGCTTCGCGATACAGACGTTAGAAATTCAATAATTTATTATTATTTAGATACTCTATACTTTGATTCTTCCATCTTCGACTCTGAACACTCTTGTATTATTTCTATTTATCACGTAGTTTACTACAGTCGACTTTTGTGCCAACGATTCGACTCGACATTGTAACGTTTATATTGCTTTCCATAAACGTCATCAATCCAGAAGTCTGAGCGACAAAGACAACGGGGTGACCCGAGTTTCCAACGTAGTTGGCCGTACAGATACCTGAAGGAAACGTGCAGCGTTCAAGGACATTTATTTTTGAATTGATTAAGAAGAAAAGGAAGAATAATCACCTTGTTGCGGTCTCGTATGTTGAACGCACCATAAACGATGGGATTCATACAGGAATTGGTGGATGCGAACAGGAAGAGGCCTCTTTGAATTCGTTGATCCACTTTGTACGCGGAGTGCCGGTCGATCCAATACCTGAAACGCTTATTTTATGTTACTCAATGTTGTATGATTTGAAAGGTTACAGTTTATACCACGGATAAAAAAACATTTTATAGTTTCTTGGACATTTAAATTTCTTATAAATACATAAAAATCCGCAGTGTATCGCTAAGAAACGCTTACCAAAGACTCATAATGTAGTACGGCGTCCAGCAGATGAAGAACACAGCGACAATGATCACAGTCATCTTCAGAGTTCGTATTTTAGCTCTGGTTAGAAAACCCATAGACGAGCGACGAATCTTGTCTGAAATTCGTTAAAGTTTCTTAAATGTTTATTTATACCCTGCTTCTAATATAAACTGAAACTAAACTCGAACGCACCGTGCTCGCTCTTCTTCGTTCTCTTACATATCTCCAACAGAATGCTGGTGTAAGTGTATATTATCACGATGAGAGGAAACCAGTACATTACGACCATTCCAAACAGAGAATACGTTACTTCGTGAGTGTACGTTGGAAATGTGTTGAACGTGACGCACTGCGAGTACCAGGTGATGTTTGGATGGGTCTCCAGGTGAAACACTACCATCTAAAAGCAACGTGTAATAAGCGAACTGCGGATTTTATGCATTTGCGATATAAACTAATATAACGAAAAGGTATCTGCACTTATACGAAATAAAATAACGACAGTGCTGTTGTACCTGAGGCATGGAGAATACGATGGATCCCACCCAGGCGAGGCATATCATGATTTTTCCTCTCTTGTCGACGTCCCGTAGCTGGAGGGGCCGTATTATGGCGTAATATCTGAAATAAAACGTTACGAAATTTGTTGAGTAAAACTGAGATTTAGAGAACGCTAATATATATATGTTAATTTTTTGTTTTATTGTAGAGGATGCAGAGGATGCAGAGAATGCTTCCCTTATACGTGTAGTATAAGAAGAAAAGGAAGGAAGAGAAGAATTTCTATGGGAATTATACCAACCTGTCCATGCTTATGCACACCAAAATTAGGGATGACAAGTACAAGCCAAACACTCTGAAGAAAGCCATTATTCGGCACATAGCATCCCCTGCTTTCCAGGACACCGTGATGGCCCAACCGATCTCGAGGGGCATCATGAGGAAAGTGACCTGGAAGTTTGCTTTTGTACTACGTTCTACGTTTGCAAGATTTTATTTTATTTTTATTATTCTGTAACTTACAAGTAAATCTGCAATCGCAAGGTGCATCAGCATTACGTGTATCCTCGATTTGGACGCACGTTTGCGTCGCGTAATTAGCACTAAAACTGTTGTGTTCCCCACGGCGGATATTATCATCAACACGCTGTAAATGATTATGCTAACAACGTGGCCTTCGTTAAAACGCATATCGATAGGCAACTCCACGTTGTTTGTATTGTTCGTCCTCGAATTGGGTAGTTCCCCTGAAATTGGGATTTTAACCGTGCTCCCCATGCTGTTAAAGTTTCAAAAATCCTAGTAAACCAATTAGGATCGGGTATTGCTTCACTTTTTATGAAATTACGATGTACATGTAACATTAGGGGACCTTTGAGTAATCGATCTCGATGAGATTCTTGTGAGTAGATCCTAGAAAAATTAGATTTTCAAGGGGAATCCCAGTATTCAGAGGTGGCACTATTTAAACGATAGACTCGGTTATAAAATCGATACAAAATAATGTAGTTTTTATTAGTAATCAGAAGGATTAATTATATACGTGTTATATCATTGTTAATTTAGATTGAAGCTACTCAAGCGTCGCATTTTTATTAAACGTTCTTTCTTTAGAATACGTATAACTTGCCTCGCCGAACTTTAAAAGACCACTGACTAGCTCAAGACAACACATTATTAATTTGCACTTTGGTCACGTTGTGGATGCTACAAAAATCGCCTTCCATCTTTTTCTTTTTATCCGTTTTTTCCCCTATAAATTTGATCAATTTATCATCCGTATTGAATCGAAACATCGCTAAAAGTGCGTTTCATTCGATTATTCGTCCACGACTTCCTCTTTTCTTTTGTATTGCAACTTTACAAACGTCTTTTACTTTTACTTCCGCTTGCTCGTACTCGATAAATCGCTGTTGCTCCGTAATCCTCCGTGATACGTGTAATCATTAAAATTATCTCCTTTGTGTTCCTCGTAGTCCCAAATATTCCATGTGAATCTTGAGCTTTCTTTGTCCCGACGTTTAGCTGTAAATCGAGTCCCTTTATCCTTCGAGACCGTTAGATATTTGGGACACGTGGATGTGTATTTGTATATTACGTTTATACTCGCGAGGGAACCCTGACGATGTTCCGTCATCTGAAACATCCCTCGTTCGACGGATCGAGACTGATCGGCGTTTAAAGAACCATTTTAATCGTGGAACATGTTAATTAATTAGATCTCTACCGACTAAGCTTGTTGTCAAAAAAGCGACAACTGTCGAGCAAGAGCTACGAATTCCGCGAGTCCACTGAGATTCACAAGCGTAGACTCTCTGGTATCTGGGGTCAAGAGTTAAATCGGAACCGATAACTACATCAATATGTTTCTGTCGTTGCTATACTTTCGGGAATATGCGACAATAATGATGAACATCCTTTCATAAAAGTGCTGGTTTCCAGGGGAAACTCATTTTAAATTTTCCTGCACGTTGAATATTATATAAAAAAAATATAAGACTTTTATACATTTACAGGAAATTTGAACGTACAATAAACTGTAAGTATGCTCGGTATTACCCAGTATGTAATGATATAACAAAATATCGAATAAATTCGTAATTTTTGTAGGTACGTTTGCAAAGATTTTATTTTGCACAAAGATCTCTTGCAGACCATTTATAAATTAACAAACCTATTCAAGGATGAACTGGAATAAGTCTAAGAGTAAAACAACGACACTAATGAATTTTAATCTTTAACAAGATTCCTATTAAGATTAAGAATAAAAACCCAATATCTTATAAATATTTTGCCAAAGAAGAGCAAGAGAGAACTATTTGTTACATCGAATCGTGTCGAGTGAAACGTTCATTGCAAAGCAAATCTACACTCAATTTAAAATATCTGCTTCGTAATAACGCTACAAAACAATCTTAATAATTACATTCTAAAATAAATTGCACGCAGCTCCCAGGTCCGGTTGAGGTTTCATTTAGGATACCGTTCATCTGCGATTTTTCCCTTGTAATTTAAAGAACGTAGAAAATTGAACACAACGATTCTGGGAATGTATTACTCGTCCCAGTCGTCTGTATCCGGTTGAGAGTCATATTCGCTGGTGGCTGAGTTCCTGTCCGACGCGGTAGCTTCGTTTGATTTTGGAGGAGGGGGTGGAATCATGTTGGACATCCTCTCCAGAGCAGTGGTTCCTGAGCCAGCGATCCCTTTTCTCCTAAGCGCTAGCTTCGCGTGCAAGTCCGCCATTAGATCTCCTCCGACGGACGCGGAAGACCAGCGATTCTCTTTATCTTCTGGCACTGTTCGCCTCAATTTTGCTCTTCCTATGCCGCCCGCGTTGCGGATTTCAGCCATTAGATTGGAGCGATCGTCAGGATTCGCTGGCTTGCTCTTCTCCTTGGGAGCTTTGCTCGTTTCAGAGTCTTTCCGAGAGTCCGGAACGTCGGACTCTGACGAGGGCTGTGGAGGAGGCGGTGGTGGCGGTGGCGGTGGCGGTGGTGGAGGCGGAGGGGGTGGTGGCGGCGGTGGTAGCAGCGACGGTGGTGGAGGTGGCTGCGGTGGTGGAGGCATTAACAGCGATGAACGATGACTTGTCTCAGAATTCGAAGAAACTGCGTTCGATGCATCGGAGGAAACGTGCGTCGACGAAGTAGCTGTTGAATCCTGAGCAGATTGCTTGGAGGAATCGATGTCTGCGAAGCCAGGGAGGTTTGGCACGTTCTGCTCGAGCTTCGTGCTTGCTTCTTTCTCGTTTGTGGCTGACGTTGGGGTTGGAAAGTCGAGACGGAGGTAGGTAGGCGTAGTTACTACGGAAGAGGGTGCGATAGGGCTTTGAGCGTTAAGGTCTAACATGAATTTTTCGTCGTCTACGATTCCAGGTAGATCTGGCAGTGTTAGGGGCACGTTTATTTGGGGCACCTGCAAAGTAAATTGTATCGATACTTTCTGCTGTACACTTTTATCGATTATATTATATTATATATTACTTTTTAATAACTATGCAATATTTTTGAATAGTTTACCTCGCCTAAAGTTGGCGTGTACATGTAATTGGAGGAGGACTCCATTTCCGATGTCGGCCACGGTTGTATAATCGAGTCAGGGGCATCTTCGATCTGTTGTTTTTCGGATGTTTGTTGACTGGTTTGCTTTGTTGATATTTTGTAAGGATTATCCATACTATCGAATAAGAGTGCGCTGATCGAAGACAAACTGAGAGGAAAGGATGGTTCGTTGTTATCCATATAGGCCTCTTTATTCGTTTTGGCTCGCACGTGAAAGAATTGCAGCTTCTCTTGCAAATTGTTATTTGCCGCGTATTGACCATCCTCTGTTTTACAATTGGAGGATAAGTACGTTTCGGGTACTTCTTTTATTGGCACGGAGCATTTGTAAATCTCCGGTATTTCGCGAGTGTCCTTGTACTTGGGTGGTATCGCCATCTCGTATTCCTTGTACGTGTGATTAGCAGGATACTTGGCAGCAGAGTACATCTTTACAGCTTTCAAGTTTAAATTGGTCTGCAAGTAATGCAACCGATCTTGAAGCTTTGTTGCTCGGTTTCTAACATTCGACAACCTGTGGAAAGAAAGTAGTAGTACTAGAGTAGTTCTTGAGGATGCAAAGAGATAGTAAAGGGTTAGTTGAAGAAAGGATTACCTTTGGCTGTTTTCGTGTAATCTCTTGTCGATACACTCGAATATATAAGAGACAGCAGAGTCAAGATCATCGAGGGCTTCTGCTATCTGCACGATAGTCTCCTCGTGCCGTAAATTGTCAGGGATGACACCTATAAATACGATTTATGAAAAACATTGTAGCCGAAATAAGTAACAGACATACAAATAACTCGTGACATTGTTTTACTAACCAATTTCAATTCGTTCAGGCATTGTTAGTAGTTTTTTGAGACACAAGCCTTTATTTCATTGAATGACCGTCGCAAACATTGATGCAATTGTTTACTGCAATAGGTAAACACGTATAGAACAGTATGAAATGCATCTCTAAAGTATCAATAGCATCATTATATTCATTATAATCATATAGGTTAGGAATTTTAAAACGGTCAGCGCCCTCGGTGGTGAAACGCCCAAGTTTGACCTCGAGTGTCGATATATTACCATAATGTGATATACACAATATAAATGGTACCATCTAATTGTGAGAAAAGAAACTCATTCGTGTTTACCCATTACAGTAAACAATTACTACAATGTTTGCGACGTTCTTTCAATCATTTATTATTATTCGATCTATTTATCTATTCTAATCGGTATTTCTATTTTAGTTCTATTTTTTATCCATTACGTTCAATGGTATCTATAAATATTTATTAACCGCTTTTCATTACAAAATTTACATATACACATCCTGTAAAATAGTGTATTCAATCATATAAAACTAAACGAAATTTTATCGATTGTTCCAATGTTAACGACCAGCTTCTACACTTGTCGATTTAATTTTGCCAAACAAAGAATTATACAATTCATCTTTAGCATGATCTGTCCACGTATCGTTTATCGTAATGGGGGCCATAAAGTTTACTAACTTATTATGTACATTGTATCGTATTCTCCTGCCCTTGGTAGCTCTCGTGTCTATCTTCCTCTTCATCTTACTTCTCATATTTTGCAATTGAATCCACTGTTTGCTAAGTTGTATGGGGTCGGTGATATCAGCTGATCTGTACTCGATCAAATCTCTTAGTAGTTGATGATAAAAATCGTCGTCGTCGTAGATCTCAGAATCGTACTCTTGAATTCTTCTGCCATCATTCTCATTTTCTGCTACATCCATTTTGCCAATGATTTTGTATTCCGAACGTTTCAGTTGGGTTCTCTTGCGCAATTTTTCTTTGTCGCTTAACGCGAATTCTATTTGTTTCAACGTCGTTTGATTCATAGCCTTGTCCAATTTACCGCTAGCTATTCTCGTCTTCTCGTTCCACTTTTGTATGACAGAGTTTCTGTACTCTGTGTACAATTTATGATTTTCGTTTAATATTTTCTCGTAATTATCGAGCCTCAGTTTCTTGATGAATACATTTTTGGAGATTTCGTCTGCATTTTCTCTCGAAACCGATGTCTCCTTCTCATCTTCGTCTTCTGTATCCGATGGAATTTCCTCGTCTTCGTCTTCATTTATTTCTTCTTTATCTATGCTCTCCTCAGCTTTCCTCTTTTTACTCTGCGCCGATAAATTCTTCGTTTCTGGATACTGCCTTAGGAAAAGATTTTGCAACTGCAACAAGTTGTTTAACAGCAATTTTAAATTGCTTTTGGTCTCCTCCACTTTCTTCGTATAATCTACATCTTTTAAAATTTCGTGTGCGTCGTGTTGGGGCATTTTATTGCTAGTAATCAGACATTTTTGTAGCTTTATTCTCATCTCTAACAAACTTTCCCAAAGTTTCAACTGACTTCTAACGCAATTGCCTTTGTCAATATCTGCTTTAAGATTCGTGTGCGATATCGTCTGAAATCCTGCCCTCTGATCTGTATTAAAATTTTTATTTTCAGGATCGTTGTCTTCTATATTAGATCCATCTTCAGAAGATTGTCTGAAACTTTCATTGCTTAATTCCTCATCCGAGTAGTAACTTTCACTATCATCATTATTATTGTGGTCATCTTGGCTATAGTCATTGCTATCATTACTGTCTACATTATTATCATTTTCTTCTTCTTCCTCTTCTTCTTCTGTACTATTCATTTCTTCTTCTTTATCTTCTGATACATCATCAGCACTATCATCAGTAACATATACATCCTTCCTCGAAACTTTTCTACCTATGTACCTGGGATACAAATGATAAATATGAACAGGGTCCACCCCATAGAGCAAGCCAATTATAGATCAATAAAAAAACTGTAATATTCACCTTTTATCTACCTGATCTAAGGTATCGACGTTTCGTCTGCGTATTTCTGATACCTGGAAATTGCTCTCTGAATTGTCACTCTCTTCATAAGGGTCAACTACTTTAGCCTTTGTGTCCTCTGCATCGTCGTCTGATTGAAAATTCGTTGGAGTTGTAGTAATCAGAGAGTTTATTTTATCAGCTAAGCTTTTCTTCGTTTTCAGAGCCATTTTTCCAAAGAAACTGTGTTAACTCGAGTGACAACGTTACGCACGTGCACGTCCATAAGTGTAAACAAACATAACCTACAAATTGAAACGTTATTAAATTGCTAGATTTAACACGAACATTTTGTCGAATTTATCGTTCATAATCGATAGTAATTAATTGGTGAATATATATGATCGCGTCAATTTTTCAATTTGTGATTTCAAAGAAATTTTAATTTATTTTTTGTGTAATTACTCAACTATTCGTAACTATATATCTACGTTTAATCGTTTTTTTTAGAAATATCAAGGAATTTATAATATGATAATTCTGGCATAATTAAAGTACTTTTATTATTTAAAAAAATAAGAAACGTGGTTGGTATATATTTATTAATTTTATGCTGGTTAAACAATAAGAATGTATAAATTTGTCTAAAAATTCGATACATACAATAGAAAATGTTCTTTATATATTTACAAGTTTAACTGTTATACAATGCGTAACTATATTTCAGTCGTACTTTGTTTTGATTTCGGTTTATACAATACCTAAAGCTATCTTTATACTTTAAAACGTGTATTAAGATTTGATTAAAAGTATGCGATGCGTTGTATTAACGTAACCTTGTTAATTTTACAAACATAACGATGAATCTTATCAATTCCGATGTTAAAGATTACTAAACAGGTTTTTACAATCATAGCAATGGTTGGTGTAAGTATAATAATATTAAGTATCGTAACAATCAAATAGAAATAATGATAATACTAATCGTAATACGTAAGTTCTAACATGTTGGAATGATCTCGACCTAATAATACATTCTGTAATGATATCACAGTGTAGGTTTCTCGTCTGTTGGTTCCTCTTTTATAGGATGGTTGCATTCCATCAGTGCAGGATTCGCTACCGCGATAATATTGTCCCCGCGCGAGGCTATCACCTGAATCCAAATTGTTCATGAAATTCACAATCAATGCCATGAAAATTAATGATGAAATAAAAGCACACCTTCAGATTAAAGTCACTTTCTTTATCGGTAATATCTGCTTCAGCTTCGTGAGTGTCCTATAAATAAGCGTTTAATAATTTTAATCAACTAAAAGGCGCGTTAAATACTCTGAGAAAAAATAATTTATAATAATTATGACATAGATATATTTAATTTCTTGTATTTACATGTATGGACGAAGATTCCTCATTGGAAAACGAAAGTTGACTATCGGAATCACTGATCTCTTCGATACTCGCGCTAAACATACCGTTGTTATTCTTCTTCCTCCAAACTGGACTAAAACAAACGTCTAAATATCAATACGTACTCGTAGAAAAATTGATTACCTATCTCTTGAAAAGGTCATACTGCATTTAATAATCGAGGTACAATGAGGAATCACCTCGACGACTGATGTCTCCTGCGCGTCGAGTTGCTAATATCCATCTCGGAACAGCGAAGGTCCAACTCCTCCTAGAACAGTGAACTGCTAAAGACAGTAGAAATGGCAAACACAGCACGAAAAACCACAGAAAAAAGATGAATTTATTACTAACACAATTGGCGTAATTATAAATATTGGAAAGAAAGAAGGAAGCGTACACGACTCGTGAGGACACTAGGAACGAAGCATCGAATCCTAACGAGTGTGAAAGAAAGTGTTACAATTACAATAATAATAATAATAATAATAATGTTATCATAGCTTACTCTACATTTAAAATAAAAATTTGAATATCTTCTAAGATGGTACAATTATAAACAGAATATTTTACAATTACGATAACTAATTGTTAATGATTTGTTTAATTTGCGTGCAAAGCCATGCATGTTATGCAAAAGCTATACTTGACCTTTTCTGGCTGCGATTGGTAGTTTGCGCAAGTGTTGCAATTGTCTACGTGCTGGATGCGTATTAGTGGTTAGCGCTCATGCGAGTAGCTCGTTAATAGGCCAACGATCCCAGATCGAAGCTATCACAAATCGGGGATCCAATCAAGGATTTTGAAGTATGCTTCTCTGTGTCTATTTAGGATGCATAGTACATTTTGTAATATTAGTTCCCTTGGAAAAACGAACGTGTCTGTAGATATTTCTACATGGTTATTAGCTAATCATTCTTAAAGTTACTATCTGTCGAAATTATGATACATTTTAGTCGGTTGAATCGACGTTTTAACGTCTAGATATTAAACATTATAATTTAGAAAATGTATCACGGATGTACATGTAATTGAATGGTGTAATACTAATAATAAAATCTCATTTTATATAAATTAAAAGAAAGATACGAGTTCGATTTGCTCCTTATCCTATACTAATGCACAGAAAATGTTGGGATTAACAAGTATCAAAATCCCTGACCTCGCCCTAAGTCTGTGACGACTTTGAACTGGAACGACCCTCACGTGGCTTATTCTTATGGTCGCGGTGAGCTAACCTGCGTCACATCTTCATTCTCACCCTCGAGTTCGAGCTTTTGTCGTTTCGTATGATCGCTCTCATTTTCTTCGCCATTTTCACGCAGCCTTGATACGGACAAGCTAAAGCATTTCGAACATGAATCGTCGTACATCGATTTAGAAATGAATGTTACGTAAACTCTTTATGTATCTAAAGAATGCGATTGAATTCATGTCTTAATAAAACATTGGTTTCCGCCACTGTTCCTATCGCAATCCACTCTTGCTTGTATTTATTTTCAATTAACAACATTTGATAAGAGCTGAAGGTACTTACTAATGACTTTTCGAATAATGATACCCAGAATCTCTCACAACACGTCGGGCCAAAGGAAAAAGTTCGTCTCTTCTAGTAAGAAGGGCAGGTACGAACCTGCAAATTTGCGCGGCAGCTTCGTTTACCGACACTTCGTGCAACGTCAGCGGTTTCTCTGGCTTCCTTTTACAGTCGAACCTCCCATAAATCGCCGCGTACTTTCGAATCTCTTCCATTCTGCGCGGATCGCTATCAGGCATAGCCATTACCATCTAAAAACAATACAGCGTAATATAAAGAAACGAATAAACTCTTCAATTGTACCGCGTCCATTCACCTCTAGATTTTTGCAAATCTTCTTCTTCACGTTATGAGGCTTTGGGTCCACAGGTCGAATAGTAGCGGCAAGCCTTTCGGCTGCCTCGGCGAGTCTTTGTATCTGCGATTGTAAGAGGGTGGGTGTCGGTTGCGTGGGACTCGCAGGTGCACCACCGCCGTCGCTAGGACTTGGCGTCGTGCCGCTGCCGCAGGAAGACTCGCACGTTCCTACCTGGCAAAAACAGAATCATCTCAATGAAGTATTCAATCTTGCATCGCGCGAATCAAATATGAATATATATCAATTGAAACCTGGCGTACCTGTAGTACCCCAGGGCTGTGAGAGGCTGCGTAAGCCAGAGGCGCGTTAGGGCTTGGGCTCTGACGAAAAGTGGTCGAGGGAACCGGTGCGGTCACGCTCGTGACCGAAACAATGGGACTGGTGCTTCTGCACGGCAATGGCGTTAGGGATACATGTGACGAGACGTACGGCGTTGGGGTAGGCGTTTGCGAGCTTGTCGTGAAACCCTGAAGATTTTGTACTTGAGGCCTAGGACTGACGCACGGGAACCCTATGCCTGCAGGATTCTTGCACGTAGCGCTCGTCGGTACCACTGGCGTCTGGAAAAGTGCTGTGGCACGCGACAATGTTAATTACTTTATCCAATGTATGGACAATGTTAATTATTTTATCCAATGTACGGATGGTAACGGGATACTTTACAAGGATTCGTGAGCCACTCCTGGAGGGCTTTCTGCAGCCTTCTGACGTGTAGAGGCTTGCTCGCCATACCAACTAATGCCATGATTTCTAGAAACTCCTCCTCGCCGGCGTCGCATAACTGCTGCACGTCGTCGCCACCTGGAATAATTGACGCAAGTTAAAATTGCTACGTTGACATCGATAGTTGAATTTGTTTGAAACTAGACGGAGAAGGTTTACCCATTTCCAAGAGCGTGTCGTAGTAGCTCAACAGGGAAGCACGCTGCATGACTCTGTACAGCTGCAGTTCTGCTTCATTCTGGGGGACGGATGTCTGCACCACTGAAACCATGCGATACAGGTTTATTCAAATGATTGTTGCAATACGATTTCTTTTCTAAATAGTCCACGGAAGGATAGCAAATGACGTACACAAATTTATGATGTATTTCGAATCGGAGTAATATAGAGACAAACCGAACAAATATATTTTCCTAGCGACATTTCTCCCAGTTTGGTACCGTGTTCCTTCGACGCAGGTAGCGGCTCGAAGTTGAGAGAAAAGAAAAAAAAAAAAGCGTAAAGCCGAAGGTAACAAGGGGTAGCTGAACACGAAACGATTACTTATCCCTTTGATGCGTCGCAATCGTTTCTTCGTCGAGGTACGTTCAGCAAAGAGGATACCGGGAGGAACGTATGCGGCTGGCGGTCGAGTCGCCAGGGTGTCCGACTAGTTTCTTGCAAATTTCGAGGAACTGCGAGAAAAAGTGGCGTGCACACACGTACAGCGTATAAATTAATACCGGTACCGCTGGCATGGCATCAGACGTCGCGACGGGGGCAGCGAGAGTGTCCCGAAGAAAAGAGGCGACGCGCGACGGAGAGGGCAAGACAGAAATTAAAACGATGCGAACGGAGACGCGGTGAGACGTTGAAAGAGGGAGATAACCTAGGGGATGAAAGGAGAAAATGAGAGAGAGAGATGTGACGCGCGAGAGAGAGAGAGAGAGAGAGAGAGAGAGAGAGAGAGAGCGAGAGACAGGAAGCCAAGAGAGAAGGAAAGAGAGAAGAAACGCAGAAGGAGATACGGAGCAATACGGTAGAGCCGGGGGCTGAAAAACCTGGCCGTCAGGTCTTATTACGAACCTGAGGCCCGGTCTCACGCTTATACACCGACCGAGATACGGGTAAGTCCCTGACAGCAGCGGGGTGACTTGCTCCGCGAGATTTTTCTGACGTTGGCCCCTGCTACCAGGACAACCGAAGGGACGGCAATACCTTCTAACGAGACAGCGCTACCGGCCATCCTGAACGATCATCGGCAATCGCGAAGCCTACAACGCGATCGATCCGAACTATCGGGCGAATCCCGGTGGCACCAGCGCGGTGCCACGCGCTGCGTGCCAATTATTCAAGAAAATGTAAATAAATGTACGATAGAAATAAATCTTGCACTTATTGTCTCCCAAGGACCTCGAAACGATGCGCGGACGGCATAGCGTTAACAAAAGCATAGAGATTCGGAGCCGTGGTTGAAAAGAGAAAGGAAAGCGCCGGACGCTAAACCGTCCACGTGGCGAAATAAAAAGTATCCCTGAATCGAATACACAGCGAGCCTGCGAGGGTAGTTGATTCGGACAAGTTCGAACGCGGAAAGGAGACGGTAACCCAGAAGCGAGCCTATCCACGGCGTTGTTGATTCGCTTTTGAATAGGACGCCTTCCTATCGGTGGCCCTCGTCCTCCGGTCGCGCAGTAGGGTATACTTGTGACCGACAGTCTAGGCCAGGCAGTACATTTACATAACAACTTTTTTGGCAGCGGATAATCGTTTTTGTCAGCGGGGAACACGTACGCGAGCTGGAGCCAGAGTCGCCACGGCATAACATCCAATACCGCGCGCACCAGGGACGCGCCAAGAAAAACCTGATCCTATCCTGGCTTCCTCAGCCTCCCTGGGAATCGCGAGATCCCCTTCGACGCCGCGTTCGACTTTTCTCCGCGCTATCCACGTTCGTTTTTCGTGCGACGACCGGACGACAGCCCGGCCCGTTGCTCTGAACTAATTCTAAGATAATAAAACGGACCCGACTCGCGCGTGACCGATAAGTAAGGAAGATAGCGCAGGTTCCGCTAGGTTCGCGAAGCGAACGGTTCCGCTCGAAGGAAGCGCGAGATTTCCTTCGGGAACACGGGCGAACGCTTCAAGGATCGATAAGTCCTTGTACGTAATGGAGGCGGGTGGAGGTGTGGGCTCGATGAAACGTCCAGGCGAAGAAGAAGAAGAAGAACAAGAAGAAGAAGAGGACCAGGCCGCCGCGACTGGCTAGCTGGATAGCCAAAGAAAATCGGGGTGTTCCTGGCGGACTTGGGAATCCAAACAGGCCAATATAGATCTCCCATCCACGTGATCTAGAGCAGTAGAAATCGTGTTATATATTAATGCGAACTGGACCGATCGAACGATAGTTGAAACTTTTACCAGCAACCTTCTTCTTGGAGTACTGGGTGCGCCGCCGGTCCAGGGTAAAGGAGTTTCGGTCGGACGGCGAGGAGGAGCCCGGAGGGTGAGAGCGAACGAGTGGTATAGGTTCTTTGTCCGATAGCTCACGGGTGCGGACGCTCTTCCGATGCTACGCAAAAACGGGTCTAGTTTCTTAGAAGCGACCGTTCTCGCGCGGCGGCGGCGGCGGCAGCGGTTAGTATTTCGCTTTTTGCTGGCATTGTAATCAAGGAAGGGTTAGGTGAGTTTTTGTCTAGTACCTCTGCCGCCGCTTGGACAAAACACCGGACAGATGGACTGAGTCGCCGTTTCGATCCCCCTACCTTTCCTTTCTATCTCTTTCTCTATCCTGACCTCCCCTCTCTCTCTCTCTCTCTCTCTCTCTCTCTCTCTCTCTCTCTCTCTGTCTCTGTCTCTGTCTCTCTGTCTCTCCCCGCCTTCTCACAGTCTCCCTTGTTTCTTGGTCGTCCCCTCTGCTCTCTCAGCAGCCCTCTTTTTATCCATCGCTGCGCCACCCCTTCGCTCTACCTCCTTTTACCTTGCCCTCGTCGCCCTTCCTTCGTTGCATTCGTCAAACCTCCTCTAGGATACCATTTCGCTCATCGAAATGGTCATCACCCCGCTTTCGATGCACCCCTAAAAACCGAGTCAATGGTCAGCCGTATGGAAATTCACATTGTCGCAGATACAGAAGAGGAACGCAAGCTTACGTGAGAGTCCGTCGTGCCTTAATTCCTGAATCTCAAAGGTTAAATAAAGGTACCGGCTTAGGTCTGGATTAGTTCTGGATTGGTTCTGGATCAGCCACTTGGAGTAACGAGCTTTGCGTGTTTCATCGACGGAGAGCGAAACAACTCTTCCACGGCTACTCCGTGACTTTCTTGCAATTTTTATGTACAGTTACAAGCGACAATTGCTGAGTTCGGACGGAGGTGACGGTCGCGTACGGTTTCGAAGCATTAAATTATAGGGTACCGGACTTGGACTACGGTCCTTGCACTTTTTTTCCGATGGAGGGAGACGTTGACTCTGCCATGGCTACCCGTAGACCTCCTGCGCGAGAAACTACGGCCAACGAGGGTTGCGCGTGGGGTGAAGTAACGTATTTCGTACAGGAGGAGGAGGGTAGCGCTGGCTGGGGTCGACATTGGCTGGGGGTGAGATTTTTGGGCACGTAGGGGTGGGGCCCCGATTCCAAGCACCGAACGAGGCCCAGCCTCCCCTGTCCCTTTTCCGTCCACCCGGCTTTCGAACCGCTGTCCCACCCTTAAGGGCGTTTTCAAGCATGGTCGACCGACCCGCCGCGCGTTTGCGTGCGCCATCGAAAAAACTGGCGGGCCGTTAAAGCTGCAAAAGACTGCGGGCCGTTTTTAAACGATCCTTCGCGTATCAACGATGGGAAACCTAGTCAGCAACGGTTACAGTTTTCGGGGATTATTTGTAAGAAAAAATGCGAAACGTTCTCAAGGGGAGAGATACGCAAAGAAATTTCACACGGAGATACTATGGTAACTGAATTAATTAATTGTACACTTAGCTATTCACTGTAGGTAAACATACACATGTATGCAGTTCATTGATTTAGTTTGTATTCTAATTCAATTATCAATTAATCAACTCAGTCTCCATTTTAATACAATTTTAACTCTCAACAAGTGAACCTAATTAATTACTTAAGTGAACCTAAAGTAATGACTGTAGCTAGATACACATGTGTGTATGCTAATATGTTTGTTATCATAATCGAAGACTACTTAAGATTTAACTAATCAACTATTTAAGCTTCTAAATGACGGAGAAGTAAAGGCATCGCGCAACCCCCGCCAAAATACTGGATATAACCGAACACGAAATCATTTTGGAATCCAGTCTTGGGTGCAGTCCGCGTGCATTTGTGGAGAATTCCAGAAGTTATTCAGCCTTTTGTCTCATCTGTAAACTACAGTTTTCAGCGAGGATCCCGTTTTTGCGCTCACGTCTATCGACCTTCCCCGATTTATCAATGTCTTTTTATTCGTCAAAACAAATTCCATTCGTCTGAAACAAACAAGAACAAACGGGCAAAAACCGTGGAACCAGGCGTGTCGTACGATTTGGAAACTTTCGCATTTTAGTTTCGCGAAAAAGATAGTAACTTTCAGAATTTCATTAAAACAGAATTTTATCGATAAACTGTAAGAAATGGTTCTCGTAACTAGTCCAACATTTTTTATTCGAGACGTTCACTTTTCTAGCAATTTCGAGTTCATATAAAAACTGCATACAAAAGTTTATATGTAAATTGTATACAAAACTAAATGAAATAATTCATGAAGTAATTGTATACAATTCATATATTGCATATAAGAACTGCATACAAAAGTTTCTATATAAACTGAATGGAATACAAAACTGAATGGAATGCATAAAGTAATTGTATATGATTCACATATTGCATATAAGAACTGCATACAAAAGTTTCTATATAAACTGAAT